>NW_020687117.1:0-5542 GCF_002925995.2 Terrapene triunguis | reverse complement strand
CTAGCCATTCGGTCCCTAGTCTGTAGCAGTGCATAGGATTCTTCCGTCCTAAGTGCAGGACTCTGCACTTGTCCTTGTTGAACCTCATCAGGTTTCTTTTGGCCCAATCCTCCAATTTGTCTAGGTCCCTCTGTATCTGATCCCTACCCTCCAGCGTATCTACCATGCCTCCCAGTTTAGTGTCATCTGCAAACTTGCTGAGAGTGCAGTCCACACCATCCTCCAGATTATTAATAAAGATATTAAACAAAACCGGCCCCAGGACCGACCCTTGGGGCACTCTGCTTGAAACCGGCTGCCAACTAGACATGGAGCCATTGATCACTACCCGTTGAGCCCGACGATCTAGCCAGCTTTCTATCCACCTTACAGTCCATTCATCCAGCCCATACTTCTTTAACTTGCTGGCAAGAATACTGTGGGAGACCGTATCAAAAGCTTTGCTAAAGTCAAGGAATAACACATCCACTGCTTTCCCTTCATCCACAGAGCCAGTTATCTCCTCATAGAAGGCAATTAGGTTAGTCAGGCACGACTTCCCCTTGGTGAATCCATGCTGACTGTTCCTGATCACTTTCCTCTCCTCTAAGTGTTTCATAATTGATTCCTTGAGGACCTGCTCCATGATTTTTCCAGGGACTGAGGTGAGGGAACTGGGATTGTTTAGTCTGTAGAAGAGAAGAATGAGGGGGGATTTGATAGCTGCTTTCAACTATCTGAAAGGGGGTTCCAAAGAGGATGGATCTAGACTGTTCTGAGTGGTAGCAGATGACAGATCCAGGAGTAATGGTCTCAAGTTGCAGTGTGGGAGGTTTAGGTTGGATATTAGGAAAAACTTTTTCACTAGGAGGGTGGTGAAGCACTGGAATTGGTTACCTAGGGAGGTGGTGGAATCTCCTTCCTTAGAGGTTTTTAATGTCAGGCTTGACGAAGCCCGGGCTGGGATGATTTAGTTGGGGATTGGTCCTGCTTCGAGCAGGGAGTTGGACTAGATGACCTCCTGAGGTCCCTTCCAACCCTGATATTCTATGATTCTATGAACTCCGCTCTCTGCTAAACAGCCACAATTATTCCACGGTAATCAGAGATGGGCCTGGCACCAGCTGAACTGGGGGGCGGGGGGGCACATGTAACGTATACATTAGATAAGGACTGAATCTCCTCTCTCACTGATACCCAGAGATTCCTGCTCACCAATGAGACCAGGTGCTGACCCCTGCAGCCAAACATGAGTAAACCCACTTTCTTTAGGGGAGATCAGAGGGAGCTGGTCAGCCACCCCACAATAGCACAAAGGCAGGTTTATTGATGGGAGAGGAGCCCCCAACCACCAATTTCACCAGCTTTGGGAAATTCAGGGCTGCAGTTAAACACGTGGCTTTCTCACTGACATTCCCACCAGCTTGTCAATGATGCACGTACACGGACAAGCCAGCCTGACACCTGGCCTGTGCACACAAACAGCACTTGTGCACAGGAGCTAGGTGTGCACAGTTGTATGCAGGCAAGCTCCAGAGCCCACACACGAATGTTCTGGCTCTGCCATCAGGGAAATTCCTAGGATCTGCCGCTGCCCGCACTAGCCATCCAGTCACTTTGCAGGAGGTCACAGCAGCTTCTCCTTGGGCAGCCAGGCTCTAGACTTGGTTAGCGATAGTCAGCGCTGCACTTAGCAATCTCTCCACGCTGCACAGGCTGCTGACTCAGTCGGGGAATGTTCTGCACTCGCGTGGAAGAGCAGCTTGCCAGCAGTCTGGCCTACACTCTTATGCTCATTGTAGATTTCCCAATTAATAGCAAATGGAAAGTAATGTCTCCGCCCTGTGCAGCAAACACCCATCTTTCTGGACTGTTATTTCCAATCAGTATTTGCACCATTATTGAAAAACTAACATTAAAAAGCAAAGAGCAGGCAGGCTGTGCAGGTCAGATGTTAACAGGGGTCCCTGGGCGGGCAAGTTGGCAGGCACCAAAGCAAGGGCAGAGCAATCGAGTGGGTAGGCGTGGTGTGGTAGACGTGCTGGTAAGCAGCAAGAGTGGGCAGCAGACAGACACAAGGCTAGCAGCTGGTGCCAGTGGGTGTGTCAGAAGACAGCAAGACTGTAGGCAGCGGGTGAGCCAGCAGCCACTGAGATGGTGAGTACTAGGAAGGGGTGGACAGGCATGCCTAGACAGCGAGACTGTGGGCAGGGGTACCAGCTGATAGCCAGGGAGCCTGTGGGCACTGGGCCAACACCAAGAACACCCATGCCCCTGAATGACACATCATTTTAGGTTCTTCCTCTAAATGCTGCAGGAGGGGCTGTGAAAGCGGAGGCGAGAAGTGCATGCCTGGAGCGCAGCGAGAGTGGCGTGAACGTTTTCCCATTGCTGGTGTCATGTTGTGTAGCTCCAAGGCTAGTGCAGACAGGGCACTGCTAGGTCTAACCCTGTGCTGGCACCTGCTGGTACAGCTGTAAATGTCGGCACAAGGAGAGAGTCGGTGAGAGTTTCCAGGAACAAACCTGCATGTACTCAACCACAGCCAGGTGACAGACTTGTCTTTGCAGCGCCTGCCTCCTTCCCTCCCTGGGGTTCTGTATTTTTATTACGTGGGTAAACAAGTGAAAAGCTTCTCCAGTTCCTCCCCCTCAGAGCACTGGGTTTATTACAGACAAATGGAAGCTGCTGTATTCACGGATCAGAAGGCCAGAGGGGACCCTTGTGATCATTGCAGTCTGACTTCCTGTGGTACACAGAACATCGCACTTCTCTGAACTAACACCCACTCCAACTAGAGCATCCAATCTTCATCTTCAAATGGCCAGTGATGGAGAATCCACCACCATCAGAGGCACCGACTTTGTGATTTGCCACGGGGTGCTCGACCCCCGCTCCGCCCCGGCCCTGCCCCCACTCCACCCCTTTTCCCAAGCCCCACCCCCGCTCCGCCTCTTCCCTCCCCCAGCGCCTCCTGCACACCACTGAACAGCTGATTGTGGCAGGTAGGAGGTGCTGGGGAGAGGGGGCGGAGCTGATCTGCAGGGCTGCTGGTGGGTGCTGAGCACCCACTATTTTTTTTCCGTGGGTGCTCCAGCCCCCAGGTACCCATTGGTAGAGCCCTGCACAGATACAAATTTGTGTATCCACATCCATCCACAATCCGCAAAAATTGTCTGCGGATATTCACATCCGCGGACGCGGATATCCACAGTTTGCAGAGCTCTATTTACCCTGGCTGGGCAGGGAGCCTGGGAGTGGGGATACAGCCGGGGGCTGCTCTCAGCCCTCCCCTCCCCCTGCACGGCAGGTAGGTGTAGGGTCCGCTGTGGCACCCTACAGCTCCCTGGCTGGGCTCCACACTGGCCTGGCCGGTGGGAGGGGAGGGGATGACCTGTCAAGCTGCCTGGGGGCTGCTCAGGCCCCCCTCCGAGGGAAGGTGGAGGGTCCACCGAGGCTCCCCACAGCTGCCCACCCGGCTCTTACTTTGGCCGGGCTGTGGCTCCAAGCTGCACCACCCTGCTCCCACCCGCCCCCCACAGCTGGAGCTGGTTCGGGGAGAGCCATGCTGGCAGCTATGGGAAGCCTGGGTCCTTCCACCTGCCCTAGGCAGGGGGGCCGGAAGGGCAGGGACACGGGCTGCTTGGGTCCTCCACCCAGGGCAGGTGGAGGGACCCAGGCTCCCCACAGCGCTGCTCTCCCCTACCTGGCCTATGGTAAGTTGTTCCAGTGGCTAATAACTCTCACTGCTGACAATTTCTGCCTTATTTCCAACCTGAATTTGTCTAGTTTCAACTTCCAGCCTTTGGATCTTGTTAAACCTTTGTCTACTAGACTGAAGAGCCCTTTGCTACCTAACTTCCCCATCTAGGTACTTATAGTCACCCCTTACCCGGCTTTTCTGAAGCTAAAGAGACTGAACTCCATGAGACTTTCATTATAAGGCAGGTTTTCTAATCCTTTAGTCACTCTGGTGGCTCTTCTCTGAACCCTCTCCAATTTATTCATATCCTTCTTGAATTGTGGGCACCAGAACTGGATACAGTATTCCAGTAGCAGCTGCACCAGTGCCAAACACAAAGGTAATATAACCTCCCTTCTCACACTCAAGATTCCCCTGTTTATACAGCCAAGGACTGCATTAGTCCTTTTGGCCACAGCATCGCACTAGTAGCTCATGTTCAGTTGATTATCCACCATGACCCCCAAGTCTTTCATAGTCATTGCTTCCCAGGGTAGAGTCTCTCACCCTGAAAGTATGGCTCACAGGAAAATACAGCAGACAATATTCCATACAAGCTCCCACCGGCTGCTTGGCAGGTCCCATTCGGACAAGGGCTCTGCAGAACGAGTGGGATGGACAGTTCCCTGACTGGGGTGGATGTACTGTAGTTTGTGTCAGATTTACTTCTACAGTTCACGTCTGTGAGAGCTCCTTCCAAAGTTCCGGCAACCCATCTGTTACAGCTGCCTGTTAATCACTGGAGCATGTCAGTCAATGTGTAATTGGCAGCCTCTGCCCCTCCCCCTCACCCACCTTTGAGCAACTGGTCAAGAACAAGTATCAGAGGGGTAGCCGTGTTAGTCTGAATCTGTAAAAAGCAACAGAGGGTCCTGTGGCACCTTTAAGACTAACAGAAGTATTGGGAGCATAAGCTTTCGTGGGTAAGAACCTCACTTCTTCAGATGCAAGTAATGGAAATCTCCAGAGGCAGGTATAAATCAGTGTGGAGATAACGAGGTTAGTTCAATCAGGGAGGGTGAGGTGCTCTGCTAGCAGTAGAGGTGTGAACACCAAGGGAGGAGAAACTGCTTCTGTAGTTGGATAGCCATTCACAGTCTTTGTTTAATCCTGATCTGATGGTGTCAAATTTGCAAATGAACTGGAGCTCAGCAGTTTCTCTTTGGAGTCTGGTCCTGAAGTTTTTTTGCTGTAAGATGGCTACCTTTACATCTGCTATTGTGTGGCCAGGGAGGTTGAAGTGTTCTCCTACAGGTTTTTGTATATTGCCATTCCTGATATCTGACTTGTGTCCATTTATCCTCTTGCGTAGTGACTGTCCAGTTTGGCCAATGTACATAGCAGAGGGGCATTGCTGGCACATGATGGCATATATAACATTGGTGGACGTGCAGGTGAATGAGCCGGTGATGTTGTAGCTGATCTGGTTAGGTCCTGTGATGGTGTTGCTGGTGTAGATATGTGGGCAGAGTTGGCATCGAGGTTTGTTGCATGGGTTGGTTCCTGAGTTAGAGTTGTTATGGTGCGGTGCGTGGTTGCTGGTGAGAATATGCTTAAGGTTGGCGGGTTGTCTGTGGGCGAGGACTGGCCTGCCTCCCAAGGTCTGTGAAAGTGAGGGATCATTGTCCAGGATGGGTTGTAGATCACTGATGATGCGTTGGAGAGGTTTAAGCTGAGGACTGTAGGTGATGGCCAGTGGAGTTCTGTTGGTTTCTTTTTTGGGCCTGTCTTGTAGCAGGAGGCTTCTGGGTACACGTCTGGCTCTGTTGATTTGTTTCTTTATTTCCTTGTGTGGGTATCGTAGTTTTGAGAATGCTTGGT
>NW_020687116.1:0-20010 GCF_002925995.2 Terrapene triunguis | reverse complement strand
TTTCCCCGGCTCACATCTCTTAGGAGCAGGAAGCGAGTGGGCAGCAGAACCCGGCACTCAGCTGTGTGAGTGCACTTCACGTACCTGTTGGGCAGCTGGATTCCCCCTGAAGGAATTACATCCGGGGGCAGGATTCACAGATTTTACAGCCAGAAGGGACCATTATGATCATCTTGTCTGACCTGCCGCATACACAGACCCGAGAGCCTCCCCCCCCGCCTCCCAGTCATTCCCGCCGCCAGCCTGGCACGTCTGGCGGAGCTGGAGAGTGTCTGTTAGAAAGACGTCCAGTCGGGAGTTACAGACTCGGGAAAACCCACCACTTCCCTCGGTGAGTTGTTCCAGCCATTGATTCTCCGCCCTGGGAAAGACGTGCACATGGTCTCTAGTCTCCAAAGAGAAACTGCTGAGCTTGAATTAATATGGAAACGAACTTGGGTTTGAATAGAGACTGGGAGTGGCTGGGTCATTACAATAGTGAATCTATTTCCCCATGTTAAGTATCCTCACACCTCTTGTCAACTGTCTGAAATGGGCCATCTTGATTATCACTACAAAAGTTTTTTTTCTCCTGATGTCAAGTATCAGAGGGGTAGCTGTGTTAGTCTGGATCTGTAAAAAACGACAGAGTCCTGTGGCACCTTATAGACTAACAGACGTATTGGAGCATAAGCTTTCATGGGTGAATACCCACTTTGTCAGACGACATGTCTGACGAAGTGGGTATTCACCCACGAAAGTTTATGCTCCCATACATCTGTTAGTCTATAAGGTGCCACAGGACTCTCTGTTACTTTCTCCTGATGATTATAGCTCATCTTAATTAATTAGCCTCTTAGAGTTGATATGACTACTTCCACTTTTTCATGCTCTCTGTATGTGTATATACAGTATCTCCTCACTATATGTTCCATTCTATGCATCCGATGAAGTGGGCTGTAGCCCACGAAAGCTTATGCTCAGAGAAATGTGTTAGTCTCTAAGGTGCCACAAGGACTCCTCGTTGTTTTTGCTGATACAGACTAACAGGGCTGCTACTCTGAAATCTAGTCTGAATGTGTCTTGCTTCAACTTCGAGCCACTAGATCTCGGACTAAACAGCTGTCTGCTCTCAGACATCGGTCCCCCAGGCAGGTCCGTAGGGCCTGTGATCACGTCGCCCCTGAACCGGCTCTTGGTTACACCGGTCGGCTGTGCACACAGGATACGGCCAACAGGGCTGTCAGTCACGGTGCCCGCGGTGCGACCTCTGTCGGTCTGACGTGCACAGGAGGGACTCCTGGCCTGAGGAACGCAGGCCTCAGAAACTTGCTTATGGTGATAATTCCTGGGACGGGAACCTGTGTAGCTAACACAGCTCTTGGGGGGGGTTAACCTGTGCACCCCCCGACAGCTCCGCTCTGTGCTGACTGGTTCCTGTGTTTACATACGCCGGGCGCTGTCACCAGTTCTGGGGCGCTCCGTGCTGGGCAAGTCACTCCCCACGGCTCTGCTTGCAGAACAGCTCCGGTGCCTGTGGCCTCACATCCTGCCTGAAGCGTTTGTTACACATGTCCCAGAGTTCCCAGCAGTCAGGACCCGGACAGATCCGGGGTGTGGGGGGGGCCCTGCTGACGGTTCTGCCCACTCCTTTTGAGTCCCTGCTGAGGGCTGTTTCTCTTCTTTGGAGCTTCTTTTGGGCCCACTTGACCTCCCCAAGGATTTGGCCGAGAATCCATCCCCCAGAACGTCCTGTTGAGACTCCGGTTCCTTTGCCACAGCTCAGATTTCCAAGACGTTCTTCTCACCTGCTGCTCTGAGCACCTGACAACTGGACACGTCTCTACGCTTTGAATTTCTCCCTGTTCTCTCTCCTCTGGTGGTCACACCCAGTTCTGCTTCTGGCTCTGGGAGTGTCTCCTCTTTCCCCCTTGGCCACAATCTGCCAATTCTCCTCTTGGTTTTCCACCCTCCCTTGCTCCCTTGGAACCGATTCCTGTGTGTGGTGGGACGCGAGTGATGCAGCCCGGCTGCCCAATGACTCTGGTGGTTCTCTGATGTGACATGGGGCTGGTGACTGTCCGTCAGCACCAGGAATCTTTCCCTGCACTCGAGCCAGGAACCTGCACGTCATGCACAGGAAGTGTTGGTCGTCAGGCAGGAAACAGACCATGGCACATCCCTCGCATGTCACGACAGCTGTTCCGACGCTGGCCACCACCGGTTATATAGAACTGGAGCTGGAGAAAGAGCTCCTCCCCTCCCACTCCTGCAAACTCCCTCCCTGCCCAACGCGGAGCGAGAATTAAATCCCAGACAGAGGCACACAATTTCCACACCCCGTTCTAGGAAGGAGCCGTTGGCTGCCCCCAGTGTTTGGCAGGAACCTTTCCCGAGAAGGGAACTTTGACACTCCCAGCAGCGGCACAAAGGTGCCAGCACCAAGCTCAGGGCAGACGGTTAAAACCCAGCCACAAACCCCCCATGGGCTGTGAGTTCCACACTTACATTTCACCAGCCAGCTGCACCAAGTGCAAACTTCTCAGGCACATTAACAGCCTTGAATGGAGTCACAGCCGGTCTCCTGGGACACTCTGGTTCTCCCATTGCTGTAGTTAACCCACCTCCCCTAGAGGTGGTCGCTAGGTGGAGAGAAGAATTTGTCCTCGACCTAGCGCTGTTACACCGGGCATTATCTCAGCTTAACGCCGTCACTTAGGGGGGTGGGTTTCTCACACCCCGAGTGACGGAGCTGGGTCAGTCTAACGTTTTAGTGTAGCCCAGGCCTCACTTCCTTTAGTTTGGGGAGTTTATCCCCCTCCTGCCATGTGCTCTGAGCTGCAAACTCCGCTGATGGGAGGAGTCCAGTCGCCTGACACAGCTTCACGGGGCCGGGAGCAGACCCACAGGAAGAGTTGTTTTGTGGACGGTTTCTCAATCCAGGTGTCAGGAGTTTCCAGCTGTGAGATCCAACCCTGCCCTGGCTGGTATCGGTGGGTCTCCTCTTTCGGGGGGGGCACGACAATGTCTGTGTAAAAGCAGCTCTTCCACTAACGTCCCTTTCCGGCGATTCCTACGGCCACAGAGGCTCACGCTGCACCCGCTCCAGTGTCACATCACAATACGGGACACAGCGCTTACAAGTGAGATCAATGCAGGCGGCAACTCACAAGTGTGTGACAGAGTCCAAACACCGAACACTTCCTTAGATTTCTAACACCGATCTGTGATGGAAACACCCCTGTATTCACCCCCACACCCACTGCAATAACCTTGTAAAGGATATGCCTGGGGGGGGGAGGGGTCATTTGGAAACTACAAACTCACTGGTCAATAACATCCTGGTGAAATGTGCGTAGCAACATGACATGTCAAGTTCTGGATCCCCCGAATAACGCTGGTTGCCACATTCCAGCCCACGTAGCCCCGATTACACAGGATGGGACAGGCAGGGCTTTAACAAAGGAATGTGAGTTTAACTCGCCTTGAACCAAGTCTACTTTGTTACGTTCAGAAAATGTTTTATCTTTATTTCTCCTGTCGCCATTTCTGAGTTTAACGCCTCAGACTTGTGCTCACTTAAAATCTCTTTCGTTGAAGTTAAATAAACTTGTTTACTCTTAATTTAAAACGAACCCAGTGCTGTGAATTGTTGGGGTAATTCCCTGTACGGCTGCAGACTGTTGTACACTGATCCCTGTAGAGGGGCAACGGACCCAAGCTGTCTGGACTGCCCAGGAGAGGGCTGGACAGTGCAGAACACAGACTATTGGGGGAACATCGGGGATGGGGAGCACGTTGTAAGCAAGTAACCACGTCTGGTGGGAGCCAGAGCGTAGCTGGTGTTTGCTGACGGGCTGTGGGGCTCAGAGCTGCTGGTCCAGGGCTGTGGCTACACACAGACACTCGGGGTGGGACCTGCAGGCTGTTGGTCTGGTTCTCAGGAGCCCCAGGGGGGAAGCGACAGCAGGAAGCACTGGGAGGCACCCCAGGGTGCAGGGCAGGTGGTGACACAGCTGCTGACCGGTCTGGACTCACTGTCCCAGCAATATTAACCCACAGGTGAGCCAGGCCGATCCCAGCTCCGTATCTGTCAGTGTTCAGCTGAGACACGGGGACCCTGGCATGAGCTGGCACCTGGTCTGCCAGCGTCACAGTCACACTCCAGGTGGGAGAGCGGCTGTGTCTGAAACCCGTCACTGCCTCGCTCTGCCCGGGCCAGTGTTCACATCCTCTCCTGCCTCGTCTACACACACCGTCACTGGTTTAACTTTCGCTGTTTCACTGTCACTCACACCTGACACTGACCAGCTCACCCTGAACGGCTGTACACCGGTCACTGTGACAAAGTGGGACTGTTCTTAATGTTTCCTCTGAATACTGTAGGGGTCCCTCAGTTTCCCCTTTGCAGTTCTTAAGTCTCTAGGGGGTGAGATTGTTGCCGAGCAGGGGGCCAGTGTGCATAAATGGCCGGCACTCTGTCTCCTGGCAACTAATGGCCTGGGCCCTTCCCCCCTGCAAGGGGATTTCTAAAGGTGTTTGAGGACAAAGAGATCAGGTGACCTCCTGTCCCGGGAAAGGGACAAAGGCCAGAGAAGGAGGGGCTGGAGGGGGTTTCAGTTTGGGGCTGTCTGGGGATGTGGAGTGAAGGGCAGACAGGGGTGTCTGGCTCGCTGCCCCCCAAAATGGACCTGGCTGAGGGGTCCCGTTCTCTGTACCTACAAGCTCTGGTTTAGACCGTGTTCCTGTCATCTAATAAACCTCTGTGTTACTGGCTGGCTGAGAGTCACGTCTGACTGCGAAGTGGGGGTGCAGGACCCTCTGGCTCCCCCAGGACCCCGCCTGGGCGGACTCGTTGTGGGAAGCGCACGGAGGGGCATATGCTGAATGCTCCCAGGAGAGACCCAGGAGGTGAAGCCGTGTGAGCTTCTTGCCCTGAAGACAGTCTGCTCCGAGGGAGAGGAGGCTCCCCAGAGTCCTGACTGGCTTTGTGGGGAGCAGTTCCAGAGCATTGCCCGGGGACTCTGTGACAGTCACAGCCTGCAGTAACAGTGTCCGCTGGGGAGTTGTGTTCGGTTACTGAACTCAGTTTCAATTCACACCTTTAGTTAAACCAGAGCAACCCTGTGTAGACAAGTCCTCACCCCCCCCACCCCCTCCTCCCACTTGCGGGATTGTGGGACCAACTCAGTACCAGCCCATCCCGAGTTACCAGCCAGGGAACGTCCGAGCTCTTCTGTCCTTACCGAGCACATGGAGGGTCGTCTGTCCCTGCAGCTGCTCCATACCGTAACCAACGACACATTTATACGGCCCCTCATCCGACACCGTCACCCTGGAGAGCGACAGGGAGGCGTCCCCCGTCTTCAACTCCTGCTCCGACACACTCGCTCTGACCTGGAATTCTCCCCTGCCCTGGTCGTACTGCGCAATCCTCTCCTCAAACAGATACCAGTGAACCCGCAGGGAGCTCAGATCGACCGGCCCCCCGACGTCGAACCAACATTTCAGCAGTGCCCCAGAGCCCAGCAGGGCCCGGGAGGAGGGATCTGTGACTATCTGCAGCCGGGAACCTGCGCAGGGAAAGAGAAAATCATGCTCTGGGGCTCTGTGCAGGGCTGGGCCATGCGGGGGGGAGGTCACTGCCTGGGGATGGACGTGCCAGTGATGGGATGTGGTGCCACAGGGACAGGGAGATGGTGGGGTACCTGAGGCAGGTGCCGTCTGTGCTCTGGCTCCCCTGGGTGTATCAGTTACTAGACACCCCCATCCCCTCCTTCTCCTTCCCAAACTGTCCCACACAGGGTCCCTCCGAGCCAGGACAATGCAGCAAAGGGAGGTTTTGCAAATAGCTCTGGGCTTCTTCCTGCATTCACTCCGGCCCTGTTCACGCCCCTCCAGTGATCTCTGTGGCCCTGGCTGAGATCTCAGTGTGTCTGTCCCTTCACTCAGACCCCGACCTCCCTCTCCCGCCCCCAGGATTCCCCGCAGCTCCCCCATTCCCTCCCCCGGCTCCTGTCACACTCTGGGGCATTCACACGGGCTCAGGGCAGACTCTGCGGCTGAGGCTGGGCAGAGCTGGGCAGTGACTGACTCACCTGTACCCAGGCCCCGTCCCCGGGACTTTACTCTGCCGGGGAGCCCCGGGGCCCTGCCCTGCCTGTCCCCAGGACACAAGGGGGTCTGTACTTACCGGCCACCCCAAGGACCAGGAGGGGGATGAGGACACCCCCCAGCCCCATGGTCCCTGCCCTCCGTCCCCACAGAGTCGCCATCTCTGCACCTGGCAGGGCCTGTAGCGAATTCCCTTTCACTTTCCATGGATCACAGGGAGCGGCTGTAACAATGGGCAAAGGGTGGAGATAAGAGTTTACAGTTACTGATCCCGTGGCACTCAGACACGCACCGAACCGGATCAGCCGGGGGAAGGGCCCAGCCCCCCGCCCCTTTGACCTCCTCCCCGCTGGGCTGGGGGTGGATCCCCTGGGGTCGGAGGGGCTGGGTCCCTACAGGAATGGTAATGGGGCTCAGTCCCTGTCCCACCCTGTGCTGGCTGGGGGTGACCCCAGAATAGCCCCCTGCGCCCGTCCCAGCACCCCGAGGGGAGGCAGCTCCGTGCTGGACTCTGGAGCTTGGGGAGCACGTGGGGGGTTTAACCCCATCTAGGGTTGCCAATTTGCTAATGCCTGAAAACTGAACAGCCTGGCCCCGCCCCTTCCCCAAGGCCCCACCCCCTGTGCGTCCCCTTCCCCCTGAGGCTCCGCCCCTTCTGTGTCCCTTCCCTTGAGGCCCCACTCCCATCCCACCTGTCCCTCCCCCCGCTCCATTGCTTGCTCTGCACCCCAGTCCAGGAGCGGCACCAGGGTTTTTGCCGCCCTAGGAAGGGGGTCCTTCCGCGCCCCCGGTCCTCGGCGGCAATTCTGCGGCAGGGGGGTCCTTCCATGCTCCCGGTCTTTGGGGCACTTCGGCGGCGGGTGAAGGACCCGCCGCAGAATTTCCGCCGAAGACCCGGAGCGCGGAAGGACCCCCCGCCGCTGCCACATTGCTGCCAAGGGCGGCAAAATGCCGCCCCCGAAATCCTGGTGCCCTAGGCGACCACCTAGGTCGCCTAAATGGAACCGCCGTCCCTGCCCCCGTCCCTGTCACTCACTCCCCCACCCCCAGTCGAAAAGGGACCCCGGTGGCTCCGGTCAGCACCGCCGACCGGGTCATTAAAAGTCTGGTCAGCGGTGCTGCAGGGCTACGGCAGGCTAGTCTCTACCTGTCCTGGCACTGCGCTGCGCCCCGGAAGCAGCCAGCAGGTCCGGCTCCTAGGCGGGAGGGCCAGGGGGCTCCGTGCGCTGCCCCTGTCCCAAGCACCAGCTCCACTCTCCCATGGGCCGGAAACTGGCCAATAGGAGCTGGGGGGCGGTGCCTACAGGCAAGAGCAGCGCGCCTTATGCCTGGTCTACACTATGAGTTTAATTCGAATTTAGCAGCGTTAAATCTAATTAACCCTGCACCCATCCACACAACGAAGCCATTTATTTCGAAATAAAGGGCTCTTAAAATCGATTTCTGTACTCCTCCCCGACGAGCGGGGTAGCGCCGAAATCGATATTGTCATTTCGAATTAGGGTTGTGTGGCCGCAATTCGATGGTATTGGCCTCCGGGAGCTATCCCACAGTGCACCATTGTGACCGCTCTGGACAGCAATCTGAACTCGGATGCACTGGCCAGGTAGACAGGAAAAGCCCCGCGAACATTTGAATTTCATTTCCTGTTTGCCCAGCGTGGAGAGCACAGGTGACCACAGAGAGCTCATCAGCACAGGTAACCATGCAGTCCGAGAATCGAAAAAGAGCACCAGCATGGACCATACGGGAGGTACTGGATCTGATTGCTATATGGGGAGAGGATTCAGTGCTAGCAGAACTTCGTTCGAAAAGACGAAATGCCAAAACTTTTGAAAAATTCTCCAAGGGCATGATGGAGAGAGGCCACAATAGGGACTCAGATCAGTGCCGCGTGAAAGTCAAGGAGCTCAGACAAGCCTATCAGAAAACAAAGGAGGCAAACGGTCGCTCCGGGTCAGAGCTGCGGACATGCCGCTTCTACGCTGAGCTGCATGCAATTCTAGGGGGGGCCACCACCACTACCCCACCTCTGACCGTGGATTCCGAGGCGGGGATAATCTCATCAGCCACACCTGAGGATTCTGTGCATGGGGAAGAGGAGGAGGAGCTTGCGGAGAGCACACAGCACTCCGTTCTCCCCAACAGCCAGGATCTTTTTCTCAGCCTGACTGAAGTACCCTCCCAAGCCTCCCAAGTCAGTACCCAAGACCATGACCCCATGGAAGGGACCTCAGGTGAGTTTACCTTTTAAAATATAAAACATGGTTTAAAAGCAAGCGTTTTTTAATGATTAATTTGCCCTGAGGACTTGGGATGCATTCGTGGCCAGTACAGCTACTGGAAAAGTTTGTTAACGTGTCTGGGGATGGAGCGGAAATCCTCCAGGGACATCTCCATGAAGCTCTCCTGGAGGTACTCCAAAAGCCTTGCCACAAGGTTTCTGGGCAGTGCAGCCTTATTCCGTCCTCCATGGTAGGACACTTGACCATGCCATGCTAGTAGCAAGTAATCTGGTATCATTGCATGACAAAGCCTGGCAGCGTATGGTCCCGGTGTTTGCTGGCATTCAAGCAACATCCGTTCTTTATCTCAGTGTGTAATCCTCAGGAGAGTGATATCGCTCATGGTAACCTGGTTGAAATACGGGAATTTAATTAAGGGGACAGAGGTGGCTGAAAAGAAATCCTTCCCTGTAGTAAGCCAAGTGAGGGGGGGAGGGGATTGGCGCTGAGCTTTTCACGTGTGGCTAGCAGGGATCTTCCCTGATACCAGCCACGAGGTGGGGGGAGGGGTAAAGCGATCATCCCAGAGAATTGGATGCGGGGGGGGGGGGGTTAGTTTGTTTTCTGTTGCTGAAGGTTAACAGGAAAACCGCAGCACTCAACGAGCTTTGCTTGGTATGTGGGAAAGGAGGGCGCAGAAGCCGAAAGACAATGGCTTACCATGGTCGCATGCAAGCCGAATTCTGTTGCCCGGACCTGCGTCTGTGATCTCTAGCAGCAAAGCCACAGGCACTCAATATTAAGAGGCAAAATGCGACCTTGCACAGAAATCACATGTGCTATGTAATGTGAATAGTGTTGTTCACCGTGAAAGAGTATAAGCATTGTTCTGTAAAATGTATCTTTTAAAAAAAATTCTCTCCTTTTTTCCCTCCCTCCAGCAGCTGCAAATTTTTCAAGCCTCCCTCCTCCGTCCCAAAGGCTATCTCAGATAAGGCGTTGGAAAAAGAGGACGCGAGACGAGATGTTTGCAGAAATCATGGAATCCACCCGCAGTGAAAGAGCTCATCTGAATGAGTGGAAGGACATGGTTTCAAAGTATAGGAAAGATGCCAGTGAACGTGAGGAGAGGAGGGACAAACGTGAGGACATGAAGGACCAATGTGAGGAGAGGAGAGACGCTCGAGATGAGAGGGGGCGGCAGGAAGATCAGAGGAGGCAGGATGCAACGCTGGGGCTGCTGCGTGAGCAAACAGACATGCTCCGGCGTCTGGTGGAGTTTCAGGAACGGCAGCAGGATCACAGACTGCCGCTACAGCCCCTGTATAACCCCCCTCCCCCCTCACCATGTTCCATAGCCTCCTCACCCAGACGTGTAAGAACGCGGGCAGGGGAGGCTCCGTGCACCCTTCCATTTCACCCCAGTGGACAGCCCAAGCAAAGGGCTGTCATTATTTTAACCTTTTTTAGTGGCCTTTTCCTTCCCTCCTCCCAAACCCCACCCGGGCTACCTTCTCAGTTCTCTCCCTCTTTTTATAATCAATTAATAAAGAATACATGATTTTTAAACTATAGTGACTTTATTTCCTTTTAAAGCAAGCTGTGATCGAAGGGGGAGGGTGGGTTGCTTACAGGGAATGAGTCAATCAAGGGGGCGGGTTTTCATCAAGCAGAAACAAACAGAAATTTCACATTGTAGCCTGGCCAGTCATGAAACTGGTTTTCAAAGCTTCTCTGATGCGCAGCGCACCCTGCTGTGCTCTTCTAATCGCCCAAGTGTCTGGCTGCGCGTAATCAGCAGCCAGGCGATTTGCCTCAGCCTCCCACCCCGCCATAAAGGTCTCCCCTTTACTCTCACAGAGAGTGTGGAGCACACAGCAAGCAGCAATAACAATGGGGATATTGGTTTGGCTGAGGTCTGAGCGAGTCCGTAAGCTGCGCCAGCGACCTTTTAAACGGCCAAATGCACATTCTACCACCATTCTGCACTTGCTCAGCCTGTAGTTGAACAGCTCCTGACTCCTGTCCAGGCTGCCTGTGTATGGCTTCATGAGCCATGGCATTAAGGGGTAGGCTGGGTCCCCAAGAATAACTATTGGCATTTCAACATCCCCAACGGTCATTTTCTGGTCCGGGAAGTAAGTCCCTTGCTGCAGCCGTTTAAACAGAGTAGTGTTCCTGAAGACGCGAGCGTCATGAACCCTTCCCGGCCAGCCCACGTTGATGTTGGTGAAACGTCCCTTGTGATCCACCAGTGCTTGCAGCACCATTGAAAAGTACCCCTTGCGGTTTATGTACTGGGTACCCTGGTGCTCCGGTGCCAAGATAGGGATATGGGTTCCATCTATCGCCCCACCACAGTTAGGGAATCCCATTGCAGCAAAGCCATCCACTATGACCTGCACATTTCCCAGAGTCACTACCTTTCGTAGCACAGCTCAGTGATTGCTTTGGCTACTTGGATCACAGCAGCCCCCACAGTAGATTTGCCCACTCCAAATTGATTCCCGACTGACCGGTAGCTGTCTGGCGTTGCAAGCTTCCACATGGCTATCGCCACTCGCTTCTCAACTGTGAGGGCTGCTCTCATCTTGGTATTCTGGCGCTTCAGGGCAGGGGACAGCAAGTCACAAAGTTCCATGAAAGTGCCCTTACGCATGCGAAAGTTTCGCAGCCACTGGGAATCGTCCCAGACCTGCAACACTATGCAGTCCCACCAGTCTGTGCTTGTTTCCCAGGCCCAGAATCGGCGTTCCATGGATAGAACCTGCCCCATTAACAACATGATCTCCAAAGTGCCGGGGCCCATGGTTTGAGAGAATTCTGTGTCCATGTCCATGTCCTCATCATTCTTGTCGCTGTCCTGCCGTCGCCACCTCCTCCTCGCCTCGTTTTTCTGGTCCTGGTTCAGCATAAACTGCACGAGAATGCGCGAGGTGTTTACAATGTTCATGACTGCTGTCTTGAGCTGAGTGGGCTCCATGCTTGCCGTGGTATGGAGTCTGCAGTGTTCACCCAGGAAAAAAGGCGCGAAACGGTTGTCTGCCGTTGCTTTCATGGAGGGAGGGGTGAGGCTGTACCCAGAACCACCTGCGACAATGTTTTTTGCCCCGTCAGGCACTGGGATCTCAACCCAGAATTCCAATGGGCGGTGGAGACTGCGGGAACTATGGGATAGCTATGGGATAGCTACCCACAGTGCAACGCTCCAGAAATCGACGCTAGCCCCGGTACATGGACGCACACCGCCAAATTAATGTGCTTAGTGTGGCTGCATACATTCGACTTTATACAATCTGTTTCCAAAATTCGAATTCTGTAAATTCGGATTAATCCCATAGTGTAGACATACCCTAAATAAATTTTCTGCTTTACTGGCTGGCTGAGAGTCATGGTGAATCGCAGGAAGCCAGGGGTGCAGGGCCTTATGTCCCCCCACACTCCGTGACACCAGGACCAGCTGCGGCACAGGCAGGGAAGACACCCTGCAGGGGCAGTTTCACCCCAAGTCCTAGGAGTCAGTGCTCTGTTAACACCCTGGGACCAGTGGGGGCAGCGCCTCTCCTACAACATGCGGGTTCAGTTGTTAAATGTTTACCAGCCAAGTTAAAGCCAGATTAATGTAATCCAGGGGTTCTCAGACTTTTGTACTGGTGACCCCTTTCACACAGTAAGCTTCGGAGTGTGGCCCCCCTTATAAATTAAAAACCCTTTTTTACATATTTAACACCATTATAAATGCTGGAGGCAAAGCAGGGTTTGGGGTGGAAGCTGACAGCTCACGACCTCCCCATGTAATAACCTCGTGACCCCCTGAGGGGTCCCAGCCCCCAGTTTGAGACCCCCTGATGTGATCTGTGTGCGGGTGAGCCGTGTGGATGTAATGCACCACCACCCTCGACTGGGCACAGGGCTGCGGCCGCTGGAAAGCAAAACAAACAGGAGTTCTCCTTTTCCGGTATCTGTTACCGTTATTCCATTAGCAGCGGAGTTCGGGCTGGGCCTGGGGCCTGGTCACAACTGGGCGACGTTTTTGTGTAGCGGCTTCTTGACCAAAATGACAATTTTTCACCAAATGTAAATTTTCCACTTTGTCATTGAAAAATGGTCAAACTTTCTGTTTCCAATAAAACTCTCTGATCCGTGGGAACAGAAGAAACTCCAGAAACACGTCAGGGTTCCCCCAGGGGTGAAACACCAGAAAAGGTTTGCAGGAAATTTAAAACAAATTCCCTGTGAGAAGTATGTGGCATTTTCTGGCCCACTTTGCTGAGAGGTGCGCAGCCGACCATGGGAACCGGGGCAGCTCCTGGCTCTCACACCCCCAGGTGCCCGAACAAAGCCTGTCCAGGCACAGGGGCGCTCTCGGCAACCACCTCCCGGCAGCATGTTCCAGAAACGAGGCCAACACCCGATGGGCCGAGCTCAGAGCCCCTAGGAGCCGGGAGCCCGGCCAGTGCTGAGCCATCACCCACCTCCAGGCTGGGCCTGAACCGAGCCAGACCCCAGAGCAGAGAGAAGCTCGCTGGGCCAAGAAACAACAGGGGAGCTGGACGGCGAACTGCAGCCTGAAATGCACAGGTGACAGGTGGGAGTCCTGGTCAGTGGCAGATTTAGAGTTAGTGGGGCCCTGTGTTCAGCTTCATTTTGGAGGCCCCTCCTTGGGACCAACCAAGAAAAAGAGAATTCTCTCCTCCCCCATTTGTCATTCTTTTTTTCCTCCATCCTTTTCCTGGGGCTCAGGCTGGGGGTGTGGGCTCTGGGAGGGAGTTAGGGTGAGAGAGCGGGGTGGGGATGTGGGGTCTGGGAGGGAGTTAGGGTGAGGGAGGGGGCTCAGGGTTGGGGTGCAGGGTCTGTGAGGGAGTTAGGGTGCAGGAGCAGGCTGGGGGTTGGGGTGTAGGGTCTGGCCAGGAGTTAGGGTGTGGGAGGGGGCTCAGAGCGCTTACCTGGGGCAGCTCCCATTTGGTGTGTGTGTGTGGGGGGGTGCAGGTGGCTCCGCATGGGCCTGCACTCGCCTGCAGGCCCTGCCCCCCACAACTTCCATTGGCCATGATTCTCGGCGCTGCCTCCCCCCCAACCTAAGGTGACCAGATGTCCCAATTTTAGAGGGACAGTCCCAATATTTGGGTCTTTGTTTTATATAGGCTCCTATTACCCCCCACCCCCATTCTGATTTTTTCACACTTGCTATCTGGTCACCCTACCCCCGCCAGGCAGGGCCGAAAAGCAGGGGCTTTAGAGGCTGCAGCCCAGGGCCCCTAAAGCCCCTCTCTTAATCCATTATCCGGCCCTGCGAACATGGGTGGAGGACTCAGGGGGAGCAGGGGGCAGCTGGCGGCCAGAGAGAAGCAGCGGTTTCCCCTTCAAAGCGCCGCTTCTCTCCGTCCGGCTGCGTGGCCGCCCTGTGCTCCTTCTGATCTGCCGACCTGCGTTCGCGGCACTCCCGCCACCCGCACCTCCCGCCTGCTCCCTCAGCCCCCGACAGCTTCTGCCCCCACAGCCCCCCCACGGAGTGTCCCCCCCCCCCACGGCAGGGGTGCCGGTGCTCGGCTTCCCGAGTGCCCAGCCCTGGGGACCCCTGTTGTCGGGGGGGGCCTCGTGCCAGGACATGGTAGGTTGGTAAATCCGCCCCTACAACCAACCCAGGGGTTCTCATTCGCCACAGAACCGTCCAGGCCCTGTGCAGCGCGGGGCAGGCCGAGGCCGGCTGCGTGGCCTGGCCCATGACTGGGTGATCGCAGCCGGGCTGGGCTGAAAACACCAGGCAGACGAGCCAGGCTCCAGCAGCCAGGCCTGCACGTGGCTGACTCAGCCGGGCTCCGGAGCGCGGGTTGTGATTTGGTTTGCGATGGACCCGGCGCCTTCCGATCGCTCCGCTCACTCGCTGCGGCACGGCTCTCTGGTCTCATTAGAGAAACCGATGCTGGTTCTCACTGCAGCCCTGCTCAGCGCTGACCCCGGGAGGGTCCTGTGGGACGGGGGGGCTGGGGAGTCTGAGTGGAAGAGGAGCTGGAGCCTCTGGGGGACAGTGGGGGGCTTGGGGGCTGGTGTGTGCAGCTCGCTGACCTGCAGGTGCCTGTCGGGCGGGGGAGCTGAGCTGTGGCATCCTCATGATAGGGGCAGGGGGCAGTGAGGTGGCTCCCAGCCCCGGGTGCCCAGGGAAGTGTCACCGCGGGGGTGAGGCTGGCAATCAGTAGGTGTAAGCCCCCTCCCCAAACCAGCACCCACCCAGCAACCCCTGCTCCCCCTGCCTCCTGGGGAGGGGGTGTCTCTCCCACCCCCTCACCTTCCACACACAGCTCCATGCCCTCGGACTGGTAGTCCCGGAGGTAGTTGACAGAGCCGGAGTATGCCCCGGCCTCTTCCTCCTGCACCCGTGTCCTCTGGGGACAGGCTGGCCTGGCCCTGCTGGCCAGCGCCTCATGCTCAAAGCCGGTCACCACGCTGACCTTACGCCACCATTTCACACTCAGGTGCTTGAGCTCCACGGGCTCTGGGACCACGGAGATGCGACAGCCTAGGGGCACGTCAGAGCCTGGCCGGGCCCGCACCAGGGACGGGGGGGGACAGTTACCACCAGGACGCCCCCTGCACAGACAGACAGACCGACCGGCTTACGAGCTGTTCTGTGGGGATCACCCTGGGCGTTAGCATGGGGGATGGGGGGACAGCCCAGGGGGAGACCCACACTGCACCCAGGGACCCCCCCATCCTGGCTCCTGTATGGTAACATTGATTTGGGGATGAAATTGTTTTGTCCTTTATGATAAGGTTACTTGATGAAATTGTTTTAATGCAAGTTTATACATTAATGTTCCATGCTGCGTTAGTAATATTGGAGAGTGCTCTGCTCTGCCTGGATAGAATTGTTCTGTCCTGTTAGGAGTTAGTTTCTGAAATTATTGTACTGTTCTGTGTGAGAATGAGTGTGTGTGGAATGTAAATAGATAAGAGAAAAACTGCCAGTAAATTACAAAAGGGGGAGTGAAGAAACAAGATGCCAGTGTCATCATCCTGAGACCCTGATGGCTGGACGAGAGTGCAAATTAACAACCCTAAAGTGCAAAGGCATCCGCCCTACATGAAGAACAAGACACGAGATCAGGAAATGGAGGATAGTTGTGAAAACATGCTAGTGATGAAAGAGAAACTGCGAAAACAACTCGTTGGTGATTCAAGCATGACCCAGCAGAGTTCATAGGCTACATGAGGATTTGTTGCTATAAAAGATAGGTTTGAGCTGAGGGGCTTTGGGTTTGTCCTGCCAAGACTTCCCCGGAGCATCATATCGCGACCGACGGAAGAACCCGGCTTCCCCCTACCCATGATCGATCTAGCTGGCCACTCGGGGGGTGGGGGTGGGGGGGTGTGTGAGTGTGAGAGAGACTGTATTGTCTTTTTCATTGTGGGTCTGTGTCCCCTCTGTGAGGGCCCAGAGGGAGCAGGAATGTGAGGGGAGCTCCAGGCTGAGACCTGGCTGCCTCGTGTCCTGTGTGGGCTAGGGCGCTGGCTCCCTGCCCGGAGAGGGTTAATGTGGCACAGACAGGGGGTGAAGGCCAGGGGCCTGGTCCCGCTCCCAGGCAGTTCCAAATGGCTGTGGTGGCAGCGACCATGGAGTTTCCTCCTGCCTCCAGTGTGGCTCCGGGCCCTGTGCTGATCGGCTGGGATAGGAAAGGGAGAAACAAGCAGGCCAGGCGGGAGGTCAGGGGGCGGGACAGGACCCACACCCCCTCCCCGAGGGAAGGCCGGGAGGCCTGGTGCAGGGCTCTGTTCTGACTGTCTGCCCCACTTTCACGGTGCTGGATGGAAACTGACAGTCAGTTCTCAGGGAAATCTTCCAACCATATTTCTCACAGAGTGCTCGGGTTCTGGTCCCAAAGCCTGAGGCTTTTGCCAATCCCAGAAAGTTTTGACCAGCCCAGGCCTCGTCAGAGATGAAGGGCCCATTGGATTGTGGCATGGTACAGACCGCAGAACCCAGCCCGTGCTTGTGTGGCGTGGGGGGAGCGCCAAAGCACAAATCACAGTGATGTTAAACCCCCACCTCCCGTACTAGCGCTGCAGCAGTGCCCAAGCCCCGGCGCGGGGGTGCTGGGCGCTGCACGCATACAGAACCGAAGTCCCCCCCAACGAGCTTGCAATCGAAGTACCACGGTGGGAGGCTTAGGGCAGTGACAGGGTGTCCTGGCCCCACCTTGCTGCCCTGGGTAAGGGGCCAGGTGTAGCCACCTTCTCCCCTGCCTTCAGATGGGCTGCGACCGTCGCTCCCCTCACCCCGGGCAGCTCCCAGATCCCCCCCTTCTGAGTGCGGTACCTGTAGGGGTCACCCCTTTGCCCATGTGGTGCTAGCGGGGTCTCTCCACACAGCACTAAAGGGGTACCACCATCCCCAGGCCACACGGGGCCTAGGTCCTGGTCCTCGGAGCAGCTGCAACCGGAGCAAGTTGGGATAAGAGCCCGGTTAGCAGAGGCTCCAACGTGGGTTTCCTCTGCAGGGACCATGGTGCCCCCGCCCCCCAGGACAGGGCAGGTGGGAGCAGCTTCACCTCTGCCCAAAGGGCAGCCCTGACAGAGCGGGGTGACACGCTGGAGGGGGAGACCCTCAGGGAGAGACTGGGGCTCCTGGGGTCAACGTTTCCCACCTATGGAGGCCAAATCCCTCCTCTTTCCTCCTGGGGGTGACTCCCCTGGGGTCGGGGGGGCTGGGTCCCCTGTGACAAAGTGGGTTTTTCCTCCTTATTCTGTTGGACATGACTGAGCCTATGTGAGTCTTACTGTTTCGCATGAATGCTGTGTGTGCCTCAGTTTCCCCATGTATTGCCCCAATACCTTGGTGGAGGGAACAGGGATGTGTGACTTTTGCTGAGACCCTTGGGGGCAGGTGAGGTGGCTCCAGCTGCCTACTCGTAAGCGATGGACGGTGCCCTTCATAACCGGAGACCCAGGAGGGGGATGTGACCAGGTGACACTTTGCCCAGGAAGCGAGACAAAGACCAGGAGGAGGGACAACAGGCGTGTCCAAGGTCAGGATGCTGGAAGCTGGGCAGTCAGCTGTTTGGGACCATAACCGGGCGTGACTCACCACCACGGCGCCTCCTGCTGGCTGCTCTGGGAATTAGCCCCCTGCGCAGGTGGTCTCTCGCCGCCGTCACTTCCTCTCTTGGACCCGCGTCGCTCCCCAGACTGCGTCATCCTCTTCTGGGCATGGTCCTCTGGCCGTGCCCCACTCCATTCTCACCCCCCTTCCGGGGGGCCGGCAGGCCTCAGTCCCGTCCCTCGCCTCCATAGCCGGCTGCAGTCTGGATACTGCCACTCCCCTCAGGGGCCAGTGGGGGGCCCTCTACGCTGGCCCCTACCTACTACCCCGCCACCAACCTGCTGCCTGTTTCTCTGGGCCAGCCCCCTCCCGGACCCATACCAGGGCCCCCATCTGCTCTAGCGTGTCTCCCCGCAGCCCATCCTCCTCCCTTGCCCTCCAGGGAGAGCCTGGCCTCTGCTCTGCTGCAGAGCAGCCCTTTTTATAGGGCCCTGCCCGGCCCTGATTGGCTGCCCTAACAAGCTGTCTCCTTATTGGCTGTCTCAGTAACCCTCTTCCCATTGGTTGGGGCTCTGCACAGCCTCTCTAAGGGCTCCTTTAACCCTCTATTACCTGTGTGGGGGCAGCTGCCCCACCACAGGGACTAAGAGGGGGGAAGCCCAGGGCATCTGGCCTGGGGTCCCCCCAGGATTGACTTTGCTGGAAGTCCTGCTCCCGGTGCTAACAAGCCCTGTTCTGCACTGGGTTCCCGAGGGCTGATAACCCGCCTGTGTCACATGCTGGCTGGGAGTCCCGGCTGGCTGCGGGGGGGGCAGAGTCCCGGCTGGCTGCGGAGTGGGGGGCAGGGCCCCTCCGGCTGCCTCAGGGCCCCGTCCAGGGGGACTCGCTGCGGGGAGCTCACGGGGTGACCAGGGGGCTGGACGCTCCGAGGTCAGACCCAGGGAGGCTGGAGCTGAGCGGGCTCCTTGCCCTGGTGACAGGTGCCCTGCGGGGAGTTGCGCTGCCTGGAGTCCTGGCTGGCTCCAAACAGAGCAGTCCCAGCGTGCCAGGCCTGTGGCTTCTGTGACAGAGGGGAACAGTGACCGACTGTATCTTGGAGTACACAGGTGCAAGTCCAGCCAGAATCAGCCCCTGGGAGAATCAGCAGCTGCTCCAGGGGATCTGGGGTCTCCCCTTTGTCATTCCCCGAGGCCGGTGGTGTGAGTTCAGCAAAGCCGTGGGGTCGCCGTGTGTCTGCCGGAGGCAGGGAAGTTACGTGAAGGCACTAGCTTGGAGCTGGCCTGGGCCTGCCCTGGGGTGGTGTGAAAGCGGACGCCAAGCCAGTTCAATGAGCAGTGTGATGTGCTGTGTGTGGCCAACAAAAGCTTCAGAAAATGGGTGTTTTAAGAACCTCCCAGGTGTAGCCTTTTATTTGATTTAAAGTGAATTTAGTAAAGTGGTATTACACCACCGCGAGTTCGGCTCTGCAGTAGCTACAGTTTCAAGCTCAACAGAGTGAAAGTCGCCTCTGCTGCGTGCTTCAGACGGAGAGTCTAGGAACACACAAAGACCAAGGGTAGTGACCCCACAGACATTCACACGTACAAGGTCTCATCTGTTATACAAGTGTTATTAAAGTTACAGTTATACCCATTAGCATATAGAAATCCTATACAGACCTATGCACAAGTTACAAATATAGCCATACTCACGCCCTTAACGATATCCCTAGGGTCTGACGGCTGCCTTGCCAATTGACCAGCAGTAGAGGGATGGTTCCGGCTGGAGTTTTCCCCTAGGGAACTCATTGTACCCAATTTGGGAGCCCTCGTTATCTTGTGATTCTGATACACCGACCACTCTGGGTATGTTCATGTGTTAGAAACATGCAATATCCGGTACCTCGTAGTCAAAGTTACTCTGACGGTTAATTTTTTGCAGTATCACCCATTGGTACATCTTTTCCTTAATCTTGTAGCACAGGGTCATTCTATGGTCACTTACTTATGTCAAGCATTTCTTAAGCCTATGCTAGGGTTACCATCCGTCCGTATTTCCCCGGACATGTCCGGCTTTTGCGTCTCTAAATAGCCGTCCGGGAGCAATTGGTAACAAGGTTAAAAGGTCCGGGATTTCCCCCCCTCCCCTCCCCTCCCTACCATGCAGAGTGTGGCTGCTGATTGGGCGGCTGGGCCGGATTGAGCCACTCCCATTGGCCTCCAGCAGCCAGAGCCCTCCCCTGCTCCCCCCTGCTGCCTGCAGCGTGTTTTGCCTACACGTGGACATGAGCATGGTAAGGGGAGTCCCAGGGGGCAGTCAGGGAGCGGGGGAGTGTTGGATGGGTCCCCGGCCCCCCCCCCCCCCCCCCCCCCCCCCCCCCCCCCGCGAGCCCCCCCCCCACCTGCCTCTCCCATGCCTGCTTGTACTGCCAGAGCCAGCAGCAACTGCTGTCTGCTGCCCCCGGGTCCTAGTGCCCCCCATCCACAAATGGCAAGACAGGCTGCCCTTACCCTGCCCTTCCACCCTAGCCCTGAGCCTCTCCAACGCCCCAAACCCCTCATCCCCAGCCCCAGCCCTCATCCCCCCCACACCCTAATCCTCTACTCCATCCATGAGCCCCCTCCTGTAGCATGAACCCCTCAGCCCCAACCCTCATCCTCCCGCACCCTAATCCTC
>NW_020687115.1:0-7751 GCF_002925995.2 Terrapene triunguis | reverse complement strand
ATGAATTTTAGTTCTGCAGTTTCTCTTTGAAGTCTGTTTCTGAATTTTTTTGTGTTGAAGGATGGCTACTTTTAAATCTGTGATAGAATGTCCAGGGAGATTGAAGTGCTCTCCTACTGGCTTTTGTATGTTACTATTCCTGATGTCCGATTTGTGTCCATTTATTCTTTTACATAGAGACTGTCCAGTTTGGCCAATGTACATGGCAGAGGGGCATTGCTGGCACATGATGGCATATATCACCTTAGTAGATGTGCAGGTGAATGAGTCCCTGATGGTGTGGCTGATGTGGTTGGGTCCTATGATGGTGTCGCTGGAGTAGATATGGGGACAGAGTAGGCAATGAGGTTTGTTATAGGGAATGGTTCCTGGGTTAGTGTTTCTGTGTTGTGGTGAGTATTTGCTTCAGGTTGGGAGGCTGTCTGTAAGTGAGGACTGGCCTGCCTGCCTCCCAGGGTCTGTGAGAGCGAGGGATCGTTTTCCAGGATGGATTGTAGATCGTTGATGATGTGCTGGAGAGGTTTTAGCTGGGGGCTGTATGTGATGGCCAGTGGTGTTCTGTTATTTTCCTTGTTGGGCCTGTCCTGTATCTATCTCTAGGGACACTTGTTTTCTGTTTCCCTGCTGCATGCTAGAGTGTGGGTTACCTGCCCTCCTTGGCAAGTGATGGGGTCTTGGCTCATCCTACCAGGGATCCACAGGCATTTCCATTGCCTATCCAGTACCACGACAACATCCTGGCCACTTCAGAGCATTACTGACTCATAAGGTGTGACGAAGTGGGGGATTTTTTAATTTTTTCGTGGTTTTCCAATGGTTTGCATGCAGAAGGAGTGGGACTCAGTGTCCCTGGGTGTTACTGGTTTAACAAGGTGAGGGGAGAGGGAGTTTGTTGTTACAGAGGACCGGAGAGGGAACTTGGGACCCCAGCCAATGGCCTGGAGGAGGGACACCCCAGCAACTGGTGACCTGAAAAAGACGCAGCTCAGGAGTCGCAGCCGGTTCTGGCCAGTAGGAGGACAATGGGCTGCGACGAGAGGACCCCATGACCTAACCAGCCGGATCCAGCCAGAGGAGGGCGGAGAGAAGAGGAGGCCCAGATGACCCTGTTTACCTGGAAAGAAGACAATGGACAGAGGCGGGGCCTGGAGCCGGTGATATCAGATGCCCAGCTGGGAAGCAGGGGGGCTCGGGGCTGAAGATAGGAGCCAGGCAGGGCCAACTTGGATGCAGAGAGAGACTTGGATGTGCTGTGCTGAGGGAGGCCAGGCCTGAGGGTCAGAGAGTTTCCTGTGCTGTGTTCAATGCTCAATAAACCCTCCTGTTTTACGCTGGCTGAGAGTCACTCCGGTCTAGAGAACAGGGTTGCATCGTCCCCTTTGGGGGTGGGGGCCCCGGGGGTCCAGAGCGAGTGGACTCCCTGAGGGGGCCCACGGCAAGAGACAGATGTGCTAAGGCTGAGGGAGGTGCGGCTCCAGGAGGTGGAGGGGCCTGACCCCGAGAGAGAGTGGACCCCCGAGAAGGGCTGTCTCACTGGGCACCCCCACACACAGACCACACAGGGCCAAGAGTGGGCACGATCTGTGAGTCCGTGACATAAGGCGAAGTGGACTCTGGTGAATCAAGGAGCGATGGAAGCCAGGGAGAGACGGTTTGGGGGAGACAGAGATGGTAATGGGCTGGGGAATGGTTGCATAGAGCTGGCCCTGGGACAATGGAGTCAGGATGTGGGTGCATTGCCAGAGCTGTGGGGAGGAGGGAGAATCTGGGGCTGTGGTGTGGGTAGGGATTGAGGCATGGGCAGAGCTCAGGGGAGACAGTTGGGGTGGAACCCAGGTTGGGATAGCAGTGGGTGATGGGTTGTGCTTTTGGGGAATCAGCAGAGCTCGGCTGAGAGAGCTGGTTGAGGTGATGCTTGCTCAGCCTGGTAACTGTCTCCCCCTTTCATCCTCTCTGGGCCCTGAGGATCAGGTGGTGCGAGAGGGGGGGAGCGCGGTGCATGTAGGGGAGGCCAGTACTAGGAAGAGAACGCCGGCTCTCGCCAGCGTGGGGATCCTTTGCCATATCTGAACGTGCCGGCCAATTCACCAGGCCGGCGGGGAAGCAAATGGCGCTGGAATTCACGTGGGGATGGATCCAGGATATGCTGAGGCATCCTTCTGGGCAGCTAACTGCCTGCGATGATCTGTTTCCTTTGGACGTGTGCCCGGGGCTCTTGGGCAATGTTTTCCTTGGGTCCAGTGATATTTAACCAACACTTTGTGCAACAGCCTCTTTTGGAGGGGTTGGGCAATATCGGAGGCACGCATTCGATGCCAGCTTAGCAGCCTCCCTTGACTTGGATGTCTTGCGCTGCTGCTGCTTTGACCCACAAAGGCCAACTGAGGTCCTGTAGCCTGGCACCCCCTGCCCTAAGTACCCATGAGCCTGCCTGCTGCCCTCATCTCTGCAGTAAAAGGCTCAGTCTAAGAGTCAGCAGAGGGGCTTGACTAGACCAGGGCTCCAGCGATAAGGACTAGGCTGTGGGGGGGGGGGGGCTTCTTCCTGGTGGGTGGGGAAAGCATCATTACAAGAGGCCTGAAATGAAATGCTGGAGGTTTGGGGGGGGTGATTTCATGGGGTATCCCCCTGGCTTTGCACAGCTGGATGCGGGGGGCTCAGCCTGGATCCCAGGGCATGGGTGGCTGGAGCGTAGCTTCCTCCCCCACACACTCCCACTGGTGCTAATTTGTCCCATACCCCAGTTGGCATTGTGACCAGAGGGACCCATGGACTGTGGAGACTGAACTGCCCTGGGACCTCAGGAGTGGGTCTCAGTGGCTCAGAGCTGAGGCACATCAATGCAGGCTGGTGTGGGGGCTTCATTCACAAGGGCTCCCTAGCCACCTCTTCTCGCCAACCAATGCCAGGGGTGGGGCTGGCCCTTGGGTTATGCTGAAGACGGGTTCCCACATGATTGGCTGATTATTTTTCCCCCCCAACTCAAACATCTGCTCTCCCTGCACCTGCCTCCATGGATGGGGAAGCTCCACGGATTCAGCACTGGACAGGGGCAGCCAGGACTTGGCCAGGCCTCTGGGAAGCCACTTACAACAAAAGAGCTGCTGGAGGCTACTTCCCTTCCAGGTAGGAGGCTGCAGAGAGATCCGCATGGGGCGAGTGACCCTGGCAGGCGTAGGGGAGCTGAGTCCTGCAGCGGCTCACCCACTGGGCTCTGCAGCGCACCAAGGGCTGGGGCAGGGCTCCTCTACTCAACTATCCGCTTTATGGGGATGTTGTGAAGCCTGGTCATAGACTCTCAGACTCAGGGTGAGCTGGGAATGGAGGGGAGATGAGCGGGCAGTGCATGATTTAGAGGATCCTCTCCATCCCAGTGGCATAAAGGAGATCTGCCTGGAGCAGGGGGTGCAGGACATCAGGAGGAAGAAGGGATAGGAACTGTAGAGAGTCAGGGGAGGGTTTGGGGTGGGAGCTGGGAAGCAGCCCGGAATTCTTGTGGCCAGGTTGGTTTGGGGAGTGAGCCAGAGCTCTGCAATCCTGGCCTGTGGCTGGAAGGTTGGGAAGGGGAAGCTGTCACAGCCGTTTCATGTGGGTTTCCTTCCTCATCTCCTTGTGGCTGTTCACCCTGGAGTTATTAAGCAAGTTGCTGTGGTCTAGGGAAAGAGCTGCCACTCACACCTTGTGCTGCAGCTTCAACCTACAAAGGACCTGACTCCCATCCTGTCCCTTCCCAGCCTTGTGCCCAGCTGGCATCCCTGCCCTGAATGCCTGGCTGCCCCCCTCCCTCCCTAAGAGAAATGGCTTGGAGATGGAACCAGGAAAAGTTTCTGAGTCAAAATGCTAACCAGCCGTGACCCAGCTGGCCCAAATCAACCCAAACCATAGGAGGCTGGATGGGCAATCTGGCCTTGTGTGGCATGCTGCAGCACAGCCAGCCCAGGCTTCTTGTTCTGGCAGGTGGTGCTGTTACACATAGACTTAGAAATTCCTTTTCTTGGCGTGTGAGTGGCACACAGTCTTGGAAGACACGCTTAAGAAGTCCTGGTTAGCTTTGATGTGGATTCTTTCAGGGGGAGCTGTTGCAAGCAGCAGGAGAGTTTTCTCTGCCTTGAATGTCTCTAACTGGAGTCAGTTCTTGGGACCGAAGTTACTCCCTGGGAAGTAGGCACCGGTGTCTGGGCTGAGGATTCTGACTGCGGTCTGACCCCCTCTGTCCCAGGACTGGTTTATACACAGCAACTAAACAAGCGGCACTAAGCCAGTACCCTGACTCCAGATCACTGGCTTCCTACTGGAGGAGAAATCAACCTGTAGGGCCTGATATCCGCTCCTGCTCAGCAGAGAAGTGGCGTTATTAGTTTATTTTACAGTAGTTCTTTATCAGCCCCAGCTGCAATCAGGCCCCCACCGTGCCAGTTGCTGAGCGAACGCAGTAAAACACAGTCCCTGCCCTAAAGAACTTGCATTGAAATAGTCAGGCCAAAGGAAGGATCCTCTCCCACTTTGAATTGAGACCAAGAGCCTTAACTCCTCTTCAAGGTGCCATTTTTCTGGGAACATGGGGCAGCTGAATATGGATGGAGTCCTGCAGCTGAAGGTTCAGATTTGCTGCCTTCTGGCTATAAGCCAAATGGCCCCCACCATCATCACTGACCTTTCTGCTTCGTGCCCCCCTCCCTCCACATCCTGCTCCAGCTCAACACCAGCTTGAACGTGCAGGGAGCCTACAGGGCGTCCGTGGCCCAGATGCCAACTCACCTGGGCAGCAGCAAAAGCTGCCACTCTTCTTGAGAAGCTCAGCAGGGGAAGAGTCAAAGGGCAGGGCCTGCCTGAAGGAGGCAGGTTTGTGCCGGAGCGAGATGGGTGGTTTGGTTGCCCAAAGTCTCTGTCCAGCTGCCATGGTTCCCTATTGCAGCCCAGCCAGTGCCTGAGGTCTGGCACTGCGCCCGCCCTGGGCTCACTGAAAGATGTTTAGTAAACACTTAGACATGATTTGGTGGGAGCTCACAGAAGTGTCTCACACGGTCATTAAAGCCTTGGCTGCATTCTGGAAGTGACTCAGCCCCGGAGCCATTAGACCAAAGGCAAACAACATGCTGTTCTGGAGGCCAGTGGGCCATTTCAAGGTAGACACATGAGCATAGCCTGACTCTGCTATTCCAGTGCTGGAATTCCCCTCACAGCTGTGCCAGTACCCCACATCCTGCCCCACTGCAGCCCCCTGCCATCCCAGCTGTGGGCTCCCCTCGCACAGCTCTGCCAATGCTCCTGAGACCTATTCCAGGCCTAGGCGTTTTCTAAGCCGAAACACTGCCAAAGCCTGGAGGAGGAGAGAGCCAGGCTGTCCCCTCCTTGCCTGAGACCCCAGGAATGGTGGTGATGCGTGGATGGAGGATTGTGTGGGGTCTTACAGGCCCTGCGCATGCAAATTAAGCTCTGCAGCCTGTGGTTGGTCTGGGTTTTTCATTCCCAGCCTTCCAGTCTGCAATGTCCTAGAATCATAGAATATCAGGGTTGGAAGAGACCTCCGGAGATCATCTAGTCCAACCCTCTGCTCAAGGCAGGACCAACCCCAACTAAATCATCCCAGCCAGGGCTTTGTCAAACTGGGCCCTAAAAACCTCTTAAGGCTGGAGATTCCACCCCTCCCTAGGTAACATTCCGGTGCTTCACCACCCTCCTAGTGAAATAGTGTTTCCCAATATCCAGCCTAGGCCCTGTCTACACTGGCAAGTTGCTGCGCAGTAAAGCAGCTTTGAGCGCTGTAACTCCCGAGGTGTACACACTGCTAAGCCACTTGGTGCACAGAAACTGCGCAGTTGGAGGCTGTAAAAAACCCACCCCGACAAGAGGGGTACAGCTTTCTGCGTCAGGGCTACAGTGCTGCGGTGCGAGTGTAGACACGCTGGTCGATTACAGCGCTGCGATTGGCCTACGGGAGGTGTCCCACAATGCCTGTTCTCATCTCTCTGGTCATCGGTTTGAACTCTACTGCCTTGCCCTCAGGTGACCAATTGTCATTCCCACCCCGTAAATTCCTTTGGAATTTTGAAAGTCCCCTTCCTGTTTGCTCTGTGATACATGCAGTGGTCTCAGCGCATCTTTCCAGGTGGCCATGCCTGCTCCACACACCAGGCGATCCCCCGCTTGGAGCAAGGCTGAGCTGCTGGACCTCATCAGCATTTGGGGAGAGGAGGTTGTTCGGTCCCAGCTGCGCTCCAGCTGTAGGAATTATGGACACATTTCACAATGTATGACAGAAAGGGGCTGTGACTGGGACACACTGCAGTGCAGGGTCAAAGTGAAGGAGCTGTGGAATGCCTACCGCAGGGCGCGGGAGGCAAACTGCTGCTCCGGTGCTGTGCCCATGAGCTGCCGGTTCTACAAAGAGCTGGACGCGATACTCCGCAGCGACCCCACCTCCGCTGCTAACACCACTGTGGATACTTCGGAGGCTCGCATGCCAGTGGAGAATGGACCGAGCCAGGAGGAGGAAATCTTGGACGAGGATGTGGAGTGAGAAGGGGACCCAGAGGCAGAGGATGACTCGGAGGTCAGAGATGCATGCAGCCAGGAGGTCTTTTCTACCCCTGGAGGAGCCTAGCCAGTCACAGCTGTCAGATGTTGGCAAAGCGCAAACAGGAGAAGAGGCCACTGGTAAGTGGAGTTGTTGGGGGCAGGAGGGTTGCAGAAAGCAGACTTGTCTCTGTATGATACACCTACCCCCACATGCCCAGTCTGAGTGGCGGAACAGGCTGTTGATTGACTCCCTCACTTCATGGGAATCTGCCTCTGAGATCTCCAGGAAACTCTCATGGAGATACTGGGCAATCCGCTGCCGCAGGTTCTTCATCCGAGCTGCTTTGTTTCTTGCCCCATTAACGGTAACCACATGACTGTGATCCGCATAAGGACCAGGGCAGAAGCTGCAGTTTTGGAGAAGACCCTCCTTTGATTCCCTGCTCACCCTCAGCAGCGAGGATATCTTCCATAATGATCACATCCTGTGGAAAATGAGGGGACAGGAATGGTTATCAGGCCCCCCCCACTACAGTGCTGGCTCTCTCCAAGAGCCATGTGCCCAGTGTACAGTAGGATCCAGGAACACTGATTTACCCTACCCCTTTGGCTACTTGCCATTTTGGGGGTCTTGTGGCTCATGTGTGCTTGCCTAGGGTCAGCCAGTTAGTGACAGGTGTGTGAATACTGGCTGTTTTTTAAATCCCTGAATCAGTGGTCTCTGTGTTGCAAACAATACTGCTTCTGTAAAATGTTGCGTTTAAACTTCAGAGATGACCTTGGGAGCCCAGCCTCCCTCTTTGTTATTGCTGGCTGAAAGGCTGCGCAGAATTAGAAAGCGGCCACGCAGAACTAAGGAGAACTTCCTGCGTGAGGTTATGATACACTCTGCCGCCGAGAAACAGGAATTGAAGGAGTGGCGGGAGAACGAGAAGAGGGACCGAAAGGAGAAGGCAGCGCGCCAGAACGATGCCACAGAGCGGCTCTTAAACATTATGGAGCGCCAACCGGACACACTCCAGACGATACTAGCACTAAAAACTGAACAATTATGTTAAACATTCATATTGCATTGTCTGCACCAATCACCTCCTAGCATTACAAGCCCTGCACTCCCAAGCATAGCAACAAATATTAGTGGCTTTCAGCTTCAAATTGCTGCCTCCAGGCATCCCTGATCCTTATGGCTCTGTGCTGTGCTCCTTTAATAGCCCTGGTCTCTGGCTGTTCAA
>NW_020687114.1:0-5022 GCF_002925995.2 Terrapene triunguis | reverse complement strand
ACAAACTGAAGTGAGCTCCTTTTAAAACCCAGGTGCCCTGATTAGCCTGCCTTAATTGATTCTAGCAGCTTCTTCTTAATTGGCTCCAGGTGTCCTAATTAGCCTGCCTGCCTTAACTGGTTCTAGCAGGTTCCTGATTACTCTAGTGCAGCCCCTGCTCTGGTCACTCAGGGAACAGAAAACTACTCATCCAGTGACCAGTATATTTGCCCTCTACCACACTCCTGTACCCCACTGGTCTGGGTCTGTCACATATCCCTCCCCCCTGCTCAACGCCAAGGGGTTGGGCAGCTTGGGACGCCAGACAGTGCACACGTGACAAGCCATCGGCGTTGCCATGACGGCTCCCTGCTCTGTGTTGCACATGGAACTGGAAAGGTTGGAGGGATAAGAACCATCTGGTCACCCTTGTGTTCTTCTCCTTGTTCCGCTGCATCCATTGAAGAGGGGCATGGTCGGTCACGAGGACAAATCTGCACCCAAGCAGGTAGTATCGCAATGTTTCCATGGCCCATTTTACAGCGAGGCATTCTCTCTCCACCACTGCATATTTTTGTTCCCTTGGAAGGAGTTTCCGACTGAGGTATAGAATTGGGTGTTCCTCCTCCCCGACCATCTGTGATAGAACGGCCCCCAACCCTACTTCCGATGCATCCGTCTGCAGGATAAACTCCTTGGTGAAATCAGGGGCTATCAGTACGGGGTTACTGCAGAGGGCAGTCCGTAGGTCTGTGAATGCTTCCTCTGCTGCGTCAGACCATCTCACCAGATCAGGTCCACGGGCTTTCACTAGGTCTGTCAGGGGGCTTGCCCTTGTGGCAAAGTGGGGGATAAATCATCGGTAATACCCTAGGAACGCCCGGACTTGTTTCTTGCGACTTGGTCGGGGCCAATTTTGGATGGCCTCTAACTTGTTCACTTGGGGTTTTACTAAACCTTTTCCCACAATGTAGCCAAGATATTTGGCCTCTGTAAACCCTACAGCGCACTTGGCAGGGTTTGCTGTAAGGCCAGCTCGCCTGAAGGTATCGAGGACTGCCTCCACATTCTCCAGGTGGGTTTCCCAGTCTGGGGTATGAATGACCACATCGTCCAAGTAGGCAGCAGCATAACTGTTATGTGGGCGTAATAGCTTGTCCATGAGGCGCTGGAAGGTAGCTGGGGCCCCATGTAGTCCAAAAGGGAGGACAGTATATTGAAAAAGACCCTCTGGTGTAGAGAACGCAGTCTTTTCCTTTGCGTCTTCTGCAAGGGGAATCTGCCAGTACCCCTTTGTCAAGTCTAGGGTAGTCAAGTACCGGGCATTACCCAGACGGTCCACTAGCTCATCTATGCGAGGTATGGGGTACGCGTCGAACTGGGATACTTCGTTTAGTTGCCAGAAGTCATTGCAAAATCTTGTGGTGCCATCAGGTTTGGGCACCAGCACGATTGGGCTGGACCACTGACTGTGGGATTCTTCGATGATCCCCAACTCCAGCATTTTTTTTACTTCTGCTTTTATTGCCTCCCTTTTTGCCATTGGCACCCGATAGAGCCTCATTGTTACTCTGGCCCCAGGGTTCGTGACGATGTGGTGATGTGTCTCGGTTGTTCGACCCGGTTTCATCGAGAACACATCTTGGTTCCAGAAGATCATCTCAGACACCTCATTCTTCTGGTCTGGTGTTAAATCGGGAGACACCCTCACCTGTTTGCAAGGCTTGTTTTCCTGGGTTAGGTCTGTTTGGACCGTTGTGCATGCCTCTTGTGCATGCCAGGGTTTCAGAAGGTTAACGTGATAAATCTGTTCTTGTTTTCTGCATCCTGGCTGCCGCACCTTGTAGGTTACTTCCCCCAAGGGTTCAATCACTTCATAGGGCCCCTGCCATTGGGCCAGAAGCTTGCTTTCTGCCGTGGGTACCAACACCATAACCTGATCCCCTGGTTGGAACTGTCGCACTTTTGCCTGGCGATTGTAATGGGTTTGCTGGGCCTCCTGTGCCTTCTCCAAATGTTCCCGTACGATAGGGGTAACCCGGGCTATCCGGTCTCGCATCTGCATTACATGCTCTATTATATTTCTCCCCTCATTGGGTTCCTCTTCCCAGATTTCTTTGGCGATATCTAGTATGCCACGGGGGTGACGCCCGTATAATAACTCGAAGGGGGAAAACCCAGTTGAGGCCTGAGGTACCTCCTGAATAGCGAACATAAGGTAGGGTAGTCGGGTGTCCCAATCCTTCCCGTCCTGACTTACCACCTTCCTTATCATAGCCTTGAGGGTTCGGTTAAACCTTTCTACCAACCCATCAGTCTGCGGATGGTAGACCGAAGTTCTCAGGGTATGTATATGGAGCAGCGAACAGAGGTTCTTCATTAGCTTTGACATAAATGGGGTTCCTTGGTCGGTTAATATCTCCTTCGGTAGCCCCATTCGGGCAAAGATCCCCACCAGCTCTTTGGCTATAGTTTTAGAGGCCGTGTTCCACAGGGGGACGGCTTCTGGGTAGCGAGTAGCATAGTCCAAAACAACAAGTATATATTGGTGGCCCCGAACCGTCTTCTCCAGGGGTCCCACTAGGTCCATGGCTATTCGCTCGAAGGGGACCTCTGTGATGGGAAGGGGTACTAAAGGTGCCCTCAAGTGGGGACGGGGACTGTGCAGCTGACACTCCGGGCAGGAGGCACAGTACCTCCGCACTTCTTCATGTACTCCGGGCCAGAAGAACCGTCGTAGGACTCGTGCCAGGGTCTTCTCTACCCCCAAATGCCCCCCAAAAAGATGACTATGAGCAAGACTTAATACAGCGTTCTGGTGTTTTTGAGGTACTAGGATCTGCTGAACCTTCTGCCCCTGTACTGGTGCAACCCGGTATAAGAGATCCTTCTTCATTATGAAGTAGGGTCCTGGTCCCTGGGTTTTCCCTTCCACGGGGACCCCATCTATTTCAGTCACCTCCGTCCTAATGTTGTCATACCTTGGGTCTTCTGCCTGGTCCCTTCCAAAATTTCCTCTCCCGGGGCTAATCTGCCCAAGATCTAGGGGCCCAGTCTCTGTTGCCTCTACTGGTTCAGAAGCATTAGGGTGGGGGTCAGACTCAGGTGCTTCGCCCTCCTGCGTGGCCTCCTTTTCAGCTGTGTGGGTCCGCCTACCTACAAGAGCGACCCTCTGGCTTTGGGTCAGTATTCGGGTTCCCAAGGCCTTAGCTGCCCTTCTTTCTCTTTTTGTCTTTCTACCCTGTCTGGGAGTGGAGAACAAATCTGGGGATATTTCAGAGAAGATTGGGGGTTGACAGTCTGCTGTGGATGCCTCACCAATTTTAGGGTTCCCATCTTTCTCCAATCCCCCTACTGGGAGTAAGTTTCCAAACCCTGGGAAGTCCCTCCCTATGAGCACCGGGTATGGGAGTTTAGGGACTACACCTGCTGCTACCTCAGTAGTGTTCCCTTGGATCTCGATTTTTACTGGGATGGTGGGGTAGTAACTAACTGTCCCATGGACACGTTATCCCCGTACGTTTAGCCTGTAGCAGCTGACTACGCTTCACGAGCTTCCCTGAGATAAGCGTGATAGCACTCCCCGAATCAACCAGTGCCGTGGTCCCTACCCCATTTAGTTTCACTGGTCTGGTATACATGTGTGGGGTTAGTGAGACCCCCACAAGGTGGATTAGGGAGCATGGATCTGCCCAGTTCCCCAGGTTACACTGCATCGGCTCCTCAGCATTGGGACACTGTGCAGCTATGTGTCCCCACTCCCCACGGGCATAACATCTGTATGGAGCCCTAGGCGTTCCCCGGTCTCTTGGTTTGGGCAGTCTAACATCACGATCCTCTTCTCCCTCAGTGCTCCGACTCTTTGTGGCCTCTGATGGGCCTTCAGCCTCTCTCTTTTTCCACCTGGGCCCTCCTGGTGGCCCAGTCACCCGAACTTTAGGGCTTGGTGCTGCTAGTTTAACCCGGGGTGCCTCTTCCTTAACTGGTCGGGTCAGCTCCCTCGCTGTCCTTCGCCTCTCTACCAGAGCAACAACCTCGTCATAGGTGGCGGGTTCGTTCTGGCTTACCCAGGCACGAAGGTCTGGCAGTAATCCCCTCATGTATCGGTCGATGACCAGAACCTCTAGTATCTCTTCCGGACTCCGGGACTCTGTTTGCAACCACCTTCGTGTGAGATGGATGAGGTTATACAATTGGGACCGCGGGGTTTTGTCTTCCTGGTACCTCCAACCGTGATACCGCTGGGCCCGCACTGCGGTCGTTACCCCAGATCTGGCCAGGATCTCTGCTTTCAGCTGGGGGTAGTCTGCCGCAGCCTCTTCAGGCAGATCATGGTAGGCCTTCTGGGCCTCCCCACGCAGGAATGGGGCAAGGATGCCAGACCACTGATCTCGAGGCCAGGCCTCCCGTAGGGCTGTCCTCTCAAAGGCCAGAAGGTATGCCTCTACATCATCCTCCCATGTCATTTTCTGCAGCCAATGACTGGCCCGTATGAGCCGCGTCCCATCATGGCCGCGGTTCAGCTCTGTAAGGGTCTTTACCTGGTTTACCAGTTCCTGCAACATAGCTCGGTCTTGGGCAGCCTGGTCCATCAGCAAGCGATTAGTCTCTTGCTGCAGCCGCACTGCTTCCTGTTGGGCGGCTGCCTGGACACAGGTAGCCTCCTGCTGGGCCACTGTGGCTTGTATCAGTGCCCGCACTACGTCATCCATTGTGATAAAAAAAAAAAAATAAACCCTTTCCTTTTTCTTTTTTTTTTTAAATCACCCTCCTTCTTCCGCCGCGCTGTGCACACCAAAATCCCACACCTGACACCAGTTGTGACAAAGTTCCTCCTCTATCTTGGTGGGTCCTGCGCTTATTGGCGTGTTTTTCTTGTCTCAGAGATTCACCATGTGGGTTGGGGAACAGCCCAGAGACCTTCCCCTCTGGAAGAACCCATAGTCCAGGTCAATTGGGAGGTTTGTGGGGAACCCGGGCCCGCCCTCTACTCCGGGTTCCAGCCCAGGGCCCTGTGGACTGCAGCTGTCTATAGTGCCTCAT
>NW_020687113.1:0-20863 GCF_002925995.2 Terrapene triunguis | reverse complement strand
AGCCTTCACCAGCTATTCAGTCTATGAGGCTAGTCATATGCCCATCCCCCCATATCGAAGATTAGAAGAGAGATTAGAGCCCAACCCTTTTTGAACTATATTGGCAAGAACCTTCATAGTCACTGTTTAATAGAAAAGGGCTCAATAGGACACAATCCAACTCTCCTAATATGGGCATCAGTTATTAAAAATGTCACGATATTATTTATTTAATGAATTATGATCCATTTTTTGTTTCAATGTGCAGTCCTTTTCATATGTACATTTTCTTTCATACGTTTGTTTTCTGGAGAGTTACATTTCTAGAGGATACCGAACAGCATGAGGGTGTTCATTTAAAAATGCCAGAATAGAAAGGCAACTCTCCTCAGATCTATCAAATATTCAGAGATGCTCTTGTGAAGCCAGGAAAAATGGATCATGAAAGGCAGGAGAGATCAGAGAAGTTTTAAAATAAATTCTTCCACTTTTCACTCTTCAAGATTTGTGTGAGTTGACCAGACTATATATAAGAGAAATAAGACACAGACTTACCTATTGTCTTCTCTAAGTTTTCTGAAAATGAAACAAATGTTCAGTGATAATGACTGAAACTTTCATTGTGTAAGGGCCAGGCAGGAAGATAGCTATCTATTAAAGGTTAAAGATGTGTTGTATTGTCTCCTCTCTGTGCAATCATAGGGGGTAAGGAGGGGAGCAATGTGCATTATCCCCACTTCCCCCACACCAGTTCCTCCAGCATTTGCAGTTGTATGGATCCCAGGACCAGCTAAAGAGCTTTGTGACATGCCGGTGAAGGGCAACAGCACAGTAGTCAACTGAACCCTCCTCTTTTGTGAGGGAGAAGAACTTAGTGTGGAGGGGTTTAGTTTGACTGAGGCTCACTGGAATATGTAAGAGACACTCAGCAGAAGAGGAGATCACAAAAGTGGCTAATATTTATTCTATTGTAACCCTTCTGCCAGGTGGAGCCGGCAGCAGCCAGGGCTGGGATCAATATCTAGAGGTTCCTTTTTAACAATACAACAGAAAACTGGCTTCATTCCCAACCCAGTAACCTGCAAATATGACACCCCGGGATGCCTCTGAGAGACAATACTTCCCCATTTGCAAGCACACAGTCTGAGGGTATGTCTACACTACGAAATTAGGTCGAATTTATAGAAGTCGGTTGTTTAGAAATCATTTTTATAAGGTCAATTGTGTGTGTCCCCACACAAAATGCTTTAAGTGCATTAAGTCGTTGGACTGCGTCCACAGTACCGAGGCTAGCGTGGACTTCTGGAGCGTTGCACTGTGGTAGCTATCCCACAGTTCCCGCAGTCTCTGCCGCCCATTTGAATTCTGGGTTGAGATCCCAATGCCTGATGGGGCAAAAACAGTGTTGTGGGTGTTTCTGGGTACATGTCATCAGGATCCACCCTCCCTCCCTCCCTGCCGTGAAAGCAACGGCAGACAATCCTTTCGCGCCTTTTTTCAGCCCAGACGCCATAGCACTGGGATCATGGAGCCCGCTCAGATCACCGCTGCAATTATGAGCACTTTAAACACCACACACATTATCCTGGAGTATATGCAGGACCAGAACCTGCCAAGGCAAAACCAGGCGAGGAGGCGATGGCAGCACGGCGACGAGAGTGATGAGGACATAGACCTCTCACAAAGTACGGGCCCCAGCAATGTGCAAATCATGATGTTAATGGGGCAGGTTCATGCCGTGGAACGCCGATTCTGGGCCAGGGAAACAAGCACAGACTGGTGGGACCGCATAGTGTTGCAGGTGGGATGATTCCCAGTGGCTGCGAAACTTTCACATGCGTAAGGGCACTTCCATGGAACTTTGTGAGTTGCTTTCCCCTGCCCTGAAGCACCAGAATACCAAGATGAGAGCAGCCCTCACAGTTGAGAAGCGAGTGGCGATAGCCCTGTGGAAGCTTGCAACGCCAGACAGCTACCGGTCAGTCGGGAATCAATTTGGAGTGGGTAAATCTACTGTGGGGGCTGCTGTGATCCAAGTAGCCAACGCAATCAAAGAGCTGCTGGTATCAAGGGTCTTAACTCTGGGAAACGTGCAGGTCATAGTGGATGGCTTTGCTCTAATGGGATTCCCTAACTGTGGTGGGGCGATAGACGGAACCCATATCCCTAACTTGGCACCGGAGCACCAAGCCAGTGAGTACATAAACTGCAAGGGGTACTTCTCAATGCTGCTGCAAGCACTCGTGGATGACAAGGGACGTTTCACTAACATCACCTTCCTCGTCCCCAAAACCCGCTTCCGTGTTTTGTGATTCTCCATTGATGGAGTCAAAGCACAGGGTTGGGGTAGTGGTGGCTGCACCCCCTAGCATGGCATGCAGCTCAGCGTAGAAGCGGCATGTCTGCGGCTCTGCCCCGGACCTTCCGTTTACCTCTCTGGTTTTGTGGTAGGCTTGCCTTAGCTCCTTAATTTTCACGCGGCACTGCTGTGCGTCCCTGTTATGGCCTCTGTCCTTCATGCCCTTTGAGACTTTTTCTAATGTTTTGGCATTTTGTTTACTACTACGGAGTTCAGCTAGCACTAATTCGTCTCCCCATATAGCGAGCAGATCCCGTACCTCCCGTTCAGTCCATGCTGGAGCTCTTTTACGATCCTGGGACTCCATCATGTACTGATGAGCTCTGCGTGTTCACCTGGGCTCTCCACCATGCTGGGCAAACAGGAAAATCAAAATTTCACGGGCCTTTTCCTGTCTACCTGGCCAGTGCATCTGAGTTGAGAGTGCGCTCCAGAGCGGTCACAATGGAGCACTCTGGGATAGCTCCCGGAGGCCAATACCGTCGAATTGCGTCCCCACTACCCCAAATCCGACCCAGAAAGGCCGATTTCAGCGCTAATCCCCTCGTCGGAGGTGGATTAAAGAAATTGATTTAAAGAGCCCTTTAAGTCAAAAAAAAGGGCTTCATTGTGTGGACGGTAATGCTGGTAAATTCAACCTAACATCGTAGTGTAGACCAGGCCTGAATGTAGGAAAGAAACTTTTAATCAAAGGACGGAAGTCACCCAACATTAATTGGGGAAAATGCCACAAACAGGATTGATCAAGACAAAACTGTGAGCAGGACACCCACCCCAGAGTATGGGGGGCAGAGTCTTCTGCCTCCTGTTCTTGAGTTCTACAACCAAAACTTCCTTTTGTGTGCCCCTCTCTGCTCCTTCACCATAGCCCACTCACAGTGGTTGTCCTTGTTGAAGACCCAGGGTTCAGAGGTGTATCTGTGTGAGTTCACCTCCCATCCTCGAAAAAAGGCACCTTGCTTGCTCCACCTTCTGAGAACTTGCTCTCGCTGGCTACCCATCAGTCGCTGTTCCTCCCTACTGCCCTCCCTGCCAGTTGCAATTTCTCCCATTCTAGCCGCCCTACCAGCCATTATTCCTCCACCACTTTTTCCACTCGCCGGTTACCTTCTGCACCTGCCTCTCTGCTGTGACGTCTGCAGGTCAGTCTTTTGAGAGTCCACCCAACTCTTAGTGATGCTCAGCTCTTAGTGACTTTTACCTCTTAGCAGGCTGGGCAGAAATGCTGTCCCACCACATGTGATTTCAGCTCTTATTGAGCACTTAAAATAACAAAAGACTCCTAATGGAGCCTATTTCGCTCTGTCTTTGAATAGTGGGGAGGAACAGGGAAAAGCAGACTGGGGACCATTAGGTAGAGTCCACAACTCCTGGCAGGGACATCTGTTCATATCCCATCATTGTTCATACCCCATCAAAAGTCCAACATTGTTTAGGTCCAAAACTGTAACACTTAGAAATACCTCCCATGTTTGAGGCTACATGGTGGTGATAGTAACATGTTCTATCTTTCCGTAGGTGCCTTAAACTATTTACTGCTGTCTATTGCTGTGACCCTCATCCCTTTTCTTGAAAAATGTAAAAGTAAGTTAACTTAATTTTCTTTTGTTTAATTTGCATAAGGTGTAAATTTTTAATAATGAGGGTGATTAACCATTGGAACAATTTACCAAGGGTTGCCGTGGTGTCTCCAACCCTGGCAATTTCTAAATCAAGATTGGATGGATTTTTTTAAAAAAAAAACCACTCTGCTCTAGGAATTGTTTAGGGGCAGTTCTCTGGCCTGTGTTCTAGAGGTGAATAGACCAGATGATCCAAATGGTCCCTTTTGGCCTTGGAATCAATGAAAAACATATTGCAAGTGAATGAGGTTAATTTTGCTTGAAAGAAACAATGGAGAAGCTGACTGACAGCAGCAGAAAGAACACAATGCCGGTCAAATTTACTGATAGCAAAAGTACTGGATCCAAATATTTGTCCACATGAACCTCACTGAAGGTGGCTAATTTATGATGTTCAAGATGTTTAAAATAACATTAGCAAATTTTAATATCTCCTAGCAATGAGTTCCACGGGTTCACTGCGTGTTGTGTGAAAAGCACTTCCTTTTGTTTGTTTGTTTGTTTTAAACCTTAATCAAGTAACCCCTAGTTCTTGTGTTATGCCAATGGGTAAATAATATTTCCTTTTTCTCTTCCTCCACAGAATTCATGATTTCACAGATCTCTGTCATATTCCCGCTTTGTTATCTCTTTTCGAAGTTCAAAAGTCCTAGTCTTTTAAATCTCTTCTTGTATGGGAGCTGTTCCATACCCATAATCATTTTTGTTGCCCTTCTCTGTACTTTTCCCAATTCTAACATACTTTTTTTAGATGGGGTGTCCAGAACTGCACACAGTATTCAAGCTGTGGGCGTACCTTGGATTTATATAGTGGCATTTGTTATTTTCTGTCTTATTATCAATCTCTTTCCTAGTGGTTCCTAACATTCTGTTAGCATTCTTGACTGGTGATGCACATTGAGCGGATGTTTTCTGAGAACTATCTATGCTTTTGTGAATTTTACCTGAGTAACACCAGATTTATGGATTTGGCCAAATATGAATGGAGGATGCTTAGTACCTCACAAAAGCAGGCTGTGACACACAAACTATCGACTTAAGCTACCAACCTAATATAACTCTTTCTTTTGTGCAAAAGTATTTTTTGCACATTTGTTCTCCCTGTCTCATCTGTGGTGTGGCTGATAAAGCTAGAATTGCTCTGGAATGAGTGAGATCTGAGGCCTTCTTGCCTGCTTCAGAGGCAGCTACTTGGTCTTTTCACAGCCGCTAGGAGCCTCATCTGCTGTTCTCACAAGTTCAACAAGTGTGGTTGACCATTTCATTGTTCATCTGGGAGCCCTCAAGAGAGATCTTGCTGTAAGGTAGACAAGTGTATTCTGTCAGATCTTGTTTACATCTCAAAATCCTCCTTAAAATTGAGCTTTCTTGAGTTTGTTTGCTTCTCCTCCTCTAGGAAAGAAAGAAGAGCATTCTGAAGAATGTAAGATTTCCTATACACCCCTTAATCCATCAGCAAGGGGCAAATTTCTCCCAATCACAAAGATAGAGCACACATGGAAATATGATTGGTTATTGCATGCGTCAAGAGCCACTGTAGGGGAGTATGAAGTTTTAAATGACTTTTGCTCTTCCAACAGCTGTTAACTGGATAAAGGGTATGATTGCTTCCATTGATTTCAGTGGGAATTAGATTGGGCTGAATTAGACTATCTTGACCTTTTGCCTGCCTTTCTTTCAGTGCTATGAACACTGAGAGCTAGATTAGGAAAGAGGAGAAACTATCGTACATCACAGCTCATGTGGCAGTCACTTTTCTAGAGAAAGAGGATATGGACTTTCCATGATAAAACTCTACTATTATCAGTTCCTCATAATTTAGTGAAATAACCACAGTTGGAGTTGCAAGTGCTCAGTCACTGCCTTTCCTCAAATGCAATGATTTTGTTTTTCTTCTGGAAAGATTAAACAAAAACTTTTCTTCCATTTTTGATAAAAATATGAATAATGGGTATTTCTTCATTTTGCTAGGGCTCCCCGCTCCCTTAAAAGGGAGGGCTACCTCTGCCTGATTACAGCCTGAGTTCAGAATCAAACCTGTCTGTAACTGGCAGCAGGGGAATTCCCCTTCCCTGCAGTCCCTGACTCCCTGCTAATTTTTTTGTGCTTCACAGGTGTCAGAGGCTCCTTCAGCCCTCCCTGCTGCAGAGACAGCTCTCTGAGGGAAATGCCAACATTGTATTTTATACAATAGCCATACTGTGTCAGATCAATAATCCATGAATCCCAGTATCCTGTCCTCTGACAGTGGCCAGTGCCTGATGCATCAGAGGGAATGAACAGAACAGGGCAATTTATCTAATGATCCATTCCTTGACATCCAGTCCCAGCTTCTGATAGTCAGATGCTTAGGGCACCCAGAGCACTGGCTTGCATCCCTGACCATCTTGGGTAATAACCATTGAAGGAGCTATCCTCCATAAACTTAGCCCATTCTTTTTTTTTAACCATTTTTAGTCTTCACAACATCCTTTGGCAAAAAGTTGCCCCTACTATACCACTTCCCCTAAGGCTCCACCCCTGCCCCACCTCTTCCCATTCCCACTCTGCCTCTTCCTGCCCCATTACACACCCTCCCCTAAGAGCACCCTGCCCTCGTTCCACCTCCTCCTTCCCCTGCTCCTCCCCCGCAGCCCCTCCTGCCCTCTGCAAAAGAGCTAATCATTGGTGGGCAGGAGGTATTGGGTTGCAGGGAGAGGAGCTGATTGGTGGCACCTGTTCGTGAGTGCAATTTCTGTCTCAGAAAAAATGTACCCCATTCACTGGAGCTCACACAAGCCCTTCAGTAGGAAAGTGTTCAGTAGGCCCCAGATCAGAGACGATGGGGATGATCTTAAATAGGACTATAGGGGTTATATTGGCTCTGTTGCTGGAATACTATGTGCAGTTCTGGTGTCCCCAACTAAAGAAAGAAGTTGTCAACCTGGAGATGGTTCAGAAATGAGCATGATTAAAGGATTAGATAACATGTATTATAGCAGGGGTCGGCAATGTTGTGTATTTCGTTGTCATGGTAACAAAATCTTGTGTTGCTATGGCAACTGAGTTAGATTATTAGGGGATAGCCCAGCCAGTTTTGGCTGGCTGTTGGTTAGTTTTGTGTGTAGCAATAAATGGCTGCTCCAAGGTTTACAGCTCTCTGTGTCTCCAGTGATTTCTTCCTAAAACTGTTGCCCCCAAGGATATAACAATGTGGCGACGAGAGTGGGATATCTGTGCTGCCCCAGCAACAGAAGGAAGTAGAATTTAAGGTACAAAAACAAACAAACCTTGTTTGCTGCTGGAAGGGGGTGAGAACTGGTTTATTTGCACTGACTGTGCAAATTCAAACTAAAATCATGGCTACACTTACAGGGTCAGTGGAACCTTTTGAGGAGACTCTAGTGCAATGGCACGTATATACTGAGTATTTTGAGCTTTTTGTTATTGCAAATGACATTACAGAAGAGAAGAAGGTGCCAATATTCTTAAGCGTTGTAGGGGCTAAAACCTACTCCCTGCTATGCAGCTTACTACACCCTGTTAAACCTGAGACCAAATCTTACAGTGACATTGTAGAAATCCTGGGGTCTCATTTTTCCCCAAAACCACTGGTAATTGCTGAAAGATATAGGTTCCACAAAAGAGACCAGAAAGAAGATGAAACAGTTGTACAGTTTGTAGCAACTTTAAAAAAGCTAGCAGAACACTGTGAATTTAAGGAGATGTTAAATGATGCCCTACGTGACAGGTTAGTGTGTGGCCTGCACAGTGAAGCTATACGGAAGCACCTATTGACAGAGGCTCAGCTTACCTTACAGAAGGCCATTGATACTGCTGTCTCCATGGAACTGGCTACAAAGGAGGCACAATCCATTGGTGCATCCCCTAGTGTGCATAAAGTGTCACAAGAACCTACCCACAAAACTGTGGGGAGTCAGGAATGTTACCGCTGTGGTAAGCCGGGTCACCCTGCATCAGAATGCTAGTGTAAGGACCTGGTGTGTTGACATTGTGGCAAAAAGGGACATATTGAGTGTGCCTGTAAACAAAAGAAAAAGAGGCCTGTGGTCTGGCCGACCAAAAAGGGAAATCTGCATACCCTAGAGCAGACCCAGTATGACCAAGGAGATACCTCCTCACAAGAAGAAGAGCCACTCCACGTTTTGTCTTCGGCAGTGGGCTCACATGAATACTGGGTAACCCCGTTGTTGGACGGCAAACATATACGCATGGAACTGGACACCGGTGCAGCCATTTCGCTGGTCTCAGGGACTGTGTATAAAGAAAAGCTACAACATCTTCCACTTAAAGCAACAAAAACAGTGCTGAAGACATATACGGGAGAAGCTGTGCCCATGTTGGGCACTACTGATGTTAAAGTGGAGCTCAATGGAAAGGCTGCTAAATTGCCACTGTTTGTGGTGAGAGGTAATTACCCAGCCTTAATGGGTAGGTCTTGGCTTGGGAAGATCCAGCTGAACTGGGCAGAAGTGCACCGAGTGACTAAAGAAGAAACCGGTCTGACCACTATACTAAGGAAACATGCTGCTGTTTTTGGAGAGGATCTGGGAAGTATGAAGGGAATCACTGTGACATTGAACATTAAACCTGACAGTCAATCAAAATATCCTAAAGCCAGAACTGTGCCATATGCCATCAGGCCGAAAGTTGAAGCGGACCTGGAGTGCCTGGTCACAAATGGAGTCCTAATACCAGTTGCCCATAGCCCATGGGCAACGCCTATTGTTCCAATAGTGAAGAAAGTTGGCTCCCTCCAGATTTGCGGTGATTTTAAAATCAATATCAACCCAGTGTTATGTGCAGAGCAATACCCGCTTCCACTCATTGATGACCTCTTCGCAGGCCTGGCTGGGGGACAAAAGTTCAGTAAGATTGATCTGAGTCAAGCGTATTTACAGATGCACGTTGATGAAAAGTCCCAAGAGCTGTTGACTATTGTGACACATAAGGGGCTTTATCGATACTGTCGCCTACCCTTCGGAATAACATCTGCTCCTGCCCTGTTCCAGAGGGCTACGGACCAGATCTTGTGTGGCTTGCCAGGAGTCCAGTGCTATCTGGATGACATCCTGGTCACTGGAAGGAATGAGGAGGATCACCTAAAGAATTTAGAGGCTACCCTACAAAGACTGGAAGAGTATGGACTGCGAGTCCGCAAAGACAAGTGTGAATTCTTCCAGCCCTCTGTTGAATATTTGGGACACATCATTGACGCTACAGGTCTTCGTAAGGCCCCTGCCAAAGTTAAGGCTATTGTGGAGGCTCCCCCTCCTCGAAATGTTAGACAGCTTCGCTCGTTTCTAGGACTATTGAACTATTATGGAAAGTTTATCTCACAGTTAGTCACACTGCTAAAACCACTTCACGAACTCCTTGGGAAGAACAAGGCCTGGAAGTGGACTGAAGCCTATGATGTTGCATTTAACAAAGCTAAGCTAAATTCTGAAGTTCTGACGCACTTTGATCCATCCTTAGCCCTACAGTTGGCCTGCGATGCGTCCCCTTATGGAGTGGGAGCAGTCGTGTCACACATTATGCTTTCGGGAGAAGAGAGACCTTTTGCTTCACGCACTCTAAGCAAAGAAGAAACTAACTATGCCCAAATCAAACATGAGGCATTGGGAATCATTTTTGGAATTCGGAAGTTTTATCAGTACCTGTTCGGACAGAAGTTTACTCTTCTCACAGACCATCGACCCCTGACTTCAATTTTTGGACTCCACACAGGCATTCCTCCATTAGCCACTAGTCGTATGCAACGATGGGCATTGTTGCTTTCCGCGCACACATATTAAATCAAATATCGGAAATCCACTGTGCACGGCAATGCGGATGGTCTCTCAAGGCTGCCTTTGCCAGTCAACCATCGAGATATTGCCCAGAAGGAAATCTTTTACTTTGAACAGGTAGAGAATACACCCATCACCGCTATTCAGGTAAAGAAGGCAACTCGAGTTGACCCAGTATTGTCCCAGGTTATGGACCTGGTGATGCATGGAACATCTCGACGAACCTCTCTGGTCTCACCCGACCTTGTTACCTACATGTCCAGGAGGATGGAGTTATCCATCAAATCTGGTTGTTTGTTGTGGGGGAGACATGTAATTATCCCACCACCACTGAGATCACAGATGTTAGAACAGCTACATTCCGGTCACTGTGGAATAGTGCGCATGAAGGAAATTGCATGAAGCTATTTTTGGTGGCCTGGGTTGGACAGTGCTATTGAAGAGAAGGCAGGAGCTTTTATGTCATGTCAGGGTGTGAGGAATGCACCCCAGTGGGCACCCCTACATCCATGGGACTGGCCTGAAAACCCGTGGCAACGTATTCATGTTGACTTCGCTGGGCCCCTTGAAGGAAGCATGTTCTTGGTGGTGGTAGATGCCCATTCTAAATGGCCAGAAGTCTCTATAATGCAGTCCACTACGGCAGAGAGTACTATCCAAAAACTACGAGGACTTTTTAGTCGTTTCGGTCTGCCATAAAAACTTGTGAGTGACAACGGACCGCAGTTTGTCTCTCAGGAGTTTCAAAAGTTTATGAAGGCAAATGGGATACACCACATCACTTCAGCACCATATTATCCATCCACCAATGGATTAGCTGAAAGATTTGTGCAGACAATGAAACAAGCTTTGAAATCGGCAAGGGGACAATTATCCATTCAAAAGCGTCTGGACACCTTCTTACTATCCTTCAGAAACACTTGCTACGACCAAAGCATCCCTGGCCTTTCTAATGAGGGGACAACAGCTGTGCACTTGCTTTGATTTGCTGAAACCTTCTGAACCCCGACAAATTGTGCAACGTCAGCAGCAAGATCAAGTCATCAGGCGTGCACCCAGAGCAAAAGACCGAACCTTTAGCCAGGGACAGCCTGTTTTGGCTCGGAATTATACTTCTGGAGCTAAATGGGTTCCTGCCACTGTCATTGCTCAAACGGAACCTGTTTCCTACACAGTCCAGACTGCAGAGAATCTCACCTGGCGGCAACATGTAGATCAGCTGCTGCCAGGTCATACCAGTCCTCAGGACACATCTTCTGTTAAGTTGCCTGACTTCACCACCTCCGGCGAGACACTGAATCAAGAGTCACCTGTTCTTGACTTTTCCCCTCCATTACTGCCAGCGGCAGAGATACCCCTCTGCCCGGCATGAGCCGATACCCCATCCTCATCCCTTCGCCCTACGAACCCTGAGCCCATTGTCAGGCCCGTGCCCAAGACACTTTCGGGTGCAACAACACCAGAAGTTCCCCATAATCCACCTAGAGACAGAAGGCCTCCTCGTCGGCTGGATCTTTAGCTAGGGCGAACCCACGGTTATGGGGCAAAATAATCCCCGGGGTTTAGCCGGGAATGGAGGCAGTCTACCCTCCTTCTCTAGTTAGTGTTTGTTTTATTTTGGGGACATTCTTATTAAGGGGGAGGAATATGTTGTGTATTTGGTTGTTGTGATAATACAATCTTGTGTTGCTATGGCAACTGAGTTAGATTATTAGGGGATAGCCCAGCCAGTTTTGGGTGGCTGTTGGTTAGTTCTGTGTGTAGCAATAAATGGCTGCTCCAAGGTTTACAGCTCTCTGTGTCTCCAGTGATTTCTTCCTAAAACTGTTGCCCCCAAGGATATAACAGGCAACCGTTCAGAAGAGGTCTGCCGAGTCTTCATTTATTCACTCTAATTTAAGGTTTCGCATGCCAGTAATACATTTTAACGCTTTTAGAAGGTCTCTTTCTATACATCTATAATATATAACTATATTGTTGTATGTAAAGTAAATAAGGTTTTTAAAATGTTTAAGAAGCTTCATTTAAAATTAAATTAAAATGCAGAGCCCCCGGATCGGTGACCAGGACCCAGGCAGTGTGAGTGCCACTGAAAATCAGCTTGCGTGCCAAAGGCCACAGGTTGCCTACCCCTGTATTATAGTGATAGACTCAAAGAGCTCAATCTATTTAGCTGACCACATAGAAGGGGTGACTTGATTACACTCTATATGTATATACATAGAGAACAAATATTAGATAATGGACTCTTTAGTGTAGCAGAGAATGGTCTAGCAAAATCCAATTGCTGGAAATTGAAACTAGGAAAGTCAGACTAGAAATAAGGCATACATTTTTGAGAGTGAGGGTGATTACCAATTATAACAATTTATCAGGGGTTGTGGTGGATCCTCCATCACTGGAAATTTTTCAAATCAAGATTCTATGTTTTTTTTTCTCTAAAGGATCTGCTCTAATGCAAACATGAATTGTTTGGGGGAAGTTCTCTGGCCCATGTTAAAGATGATGAGAGTGATTCTTCTGGCCTTAGATACTATGATGTTAACTCTGTTACTTGCTCCCTCACAGCTATTCTCCAATAAATACAGATTTTGATATTTTAACTATTAGTTACCTTTGTTCTTGGCCATATTATTACAAAAGGTGATATTGTTATCTTTAAATATATTTTTTTCTTTTTTAGGAGACTTAGAAAAGACAAAAAGTAAGTCTGTGACCTGTTTCTTCCAAGTGCTCTCCTGCTGTGTTACACCTCACACCATTTTCCTGTTTTTGATAGAGCAGATTACTTGGCTAAATTTGTCAATAACATATATGAGGACTTGCTGGTTCTGAGCAGTGCTGCTCATACTTAGTTGAAATTTACATAAACTCACCCACTACTGGTTTGTTTTAGCAAATAGGATGAAGCTCACGATGTAAGTGGTGTTACTGCTCCTATCATAGTAGAACCCATATTAACAGAGGAACGTAGTGTGTCCTATTCACCTTTTTGCTAAATAGTTGTGGCCATGAAGCTTCTTCTTAAATTGATTAAAGCAAGAATATAACCTTCTCTATCTATTACATAGCGGGATAGGAATGGGGCTAGCCCACAGTTTTAGTAGCTAGCTCACTACCCATGGCCAATATTTATGCTAATCCACAAAGAAAGGATCTCATTCACCCTCTTCAATTCATAAGTCAATGGACAGACACTGAACTGTTTTCTTCTCCTCCCCATTTTTCTTTTACAGAGGAACTCCAGCTTTTGATATTTCAACTATTAGTTACATTTGTTCTTGGCCATATTATTACAAAAAGTGCTCTTGTTATTTATAAATATATATTTTTTCTTTTTTAGGAGACTCGGAAAAAACATTAAGTAAGTCTGTGTCTTTTTTCTTCCATGTATCCTACTCCTGTTTTTGATAGAGCAGATTACTTGGCTAATTTTGTCAGTAACAGATATGAGCACTTGCTGGTTCTGAGCAATGCTGCTCATATATTGTTGAAATTTAAATAGACTCACCCACTCCTGGTTTGTATTCTCCAAGAACCATAACACTCTTGCAGAGACACAGTATGAAAGGCAATGTACACATTGAAAGGACTCTGCTATGAAACAGCAACTGGAATGCAGCTCATGATGTAAGTGGTGTTACTGCTCCTTTCATAGCAGAACCCATATTAGCAAAGGAGCGTGGTGTGTCATATTCACCGTTTGCTAATTAGTTGTGGCCATGAAGCTGTTTCCTAAATTGATAAAAGCAAGAATATAAGCTTCTCTATCTACTACGGGATGGGGGGGGGATAGGGGGATAGCAGGATAGTGGGATAGGGAATAGGCTAGCCCATGGATTCAATAGCTAGCTCACTACCCATGGCCAATATTTATGCTAATCCACAAAGAAAGGATCTCATTCACCTTCTTTCATAAATAAGTTAATGGACATACACTGAACTGTTTTCTTCTCCTCCTCATTTTTCTTTTGCAGATGAACTCCAGGAGCAAATGGGTGAGTTTGCCTACTTTACTCAATACTTACAGTCCACTGACCAAACTTTGTGTGCCCTGTATTGGTTCCAACAACTTCAACTTCAGAATGGATGCTATCCTTGCATGCCCCATGCATCTGGGAAGTGGAGTGTCTGTGTAGATTACTCTGGAATTATTGAGCTGAGACCTCACCAGCACTTTGCAAAGAAAGTCAGAGGGGCAGGGGTTCAAGGGCAGTCGGGCATGAGAGAAAAAACATCCATTCACTACAGGAATTGAACATATCCACTGAATGATAAAGCTCTGGCTGGGGAGTGTGGCAGGACCGAGTTGCTAGTGCTGTACCTGACTTTGTAGTATCTGAGACCATGCGGACACTCCACCCTGTTCCTCAGGGATGGAGGGAGAATTGTCATCCCCAAAGAGCTTCCCCCAAACTGGGAACCCACATCCTGTGCAGAGCACCTAGGGTAGGCTCTTTGACAATCCCCCTGCAAAGGAAGTGCTAATAGTCACACAGGAATGTTTGCTAGAGCAGGAAATAGAACCTAGATATTCTGTCTTCTGGTCCCATGTATTCACTATGACAGCAAGGTGTTGGCAGAAACTTTCCATGGTAATGTGTCCATTTCAGGTGAAAAAAACCTTTTTGCTGAAAACAAGAACAAGAAAGAAGCAAAAGCATCTCAGTAGAGTCAATAGTTTCTATTTCCTCCGTATTAAAAAGGAACATTCTGATTTTTCACTTCAAAATGAAGGAGACATTGTTAAGGTTCAATTCAGTTACCCCATCACGGGGGCAGTGTAGGAAGAGGCGACAACTTTTTGATTTCCTCAGGGGAGCTTGACCACCTCCCTGGCCCAGCCCCTGCCCCCACTATTCCCCTTTCCTCAAGGCCCCACCCCTGCCCCACCTCTTCCCCCTCCCACTCCACTTCTCTATGCCCCAATGCACCCCCTCTCCTCAAGCACCCCGCCCTCATTCTGCCTCTTCCATTCCTGCTTCCCCCCACCAGCATCTCCTGCCCTCTTCAGAAGAGCTGATCAGTGGCGGGCAGGAGGTGCTGGGGTGGAGGGGGTGGAGCCTATAGGCGGAGCCTGCCAGTGCAGTCCTGGAGCACCAATGAAGTCAGTGCCATGGAGGCTGTTGAGAGGAAAGAAATGTTCATTAACCCAATTTTCAGAAAATAAGACAAATAGGTGATATGTGAGCCTGTATCTCATTTTGCAAACAATAGCAGGAAATGAAAAATGAGTTTGCTTTCATATCTGAGTTGATCATACAGAGTGGGATTTTATCAGGGAAATATTTAGCAGCTAGCTCTAGATTTCACCCAGCAAGTCATGGAAAGTATTAAACATCTTTGTGGGGTTTCATACAGTTCCCCAGGGGGGAACTCTTGATATTGAAAGGCCAGAGCATCCCCTTGGATGGGAAACTTCTGCTGGAAACTTCAGGGCCTATAAATCAATGAGGGGGGTTCTCCCCTTACATAGCAGAGTGCTGGAATAACCAAAAAGCATGCCAGAATAATCACAAACCCCAAGAATCTGACCAGTGCCAGGTCTCATTCTCAGAGGTTTTGTGCCTTTCTGAAAGAAGATTTTAGTGGATGCACCTGTCCCTGCCAGTAGGGTCCCTGGCCCTGTCAGACACACATTGTCTGTGATCGGAACAGGTGCAATTTCTTTCTCAGCATGGCTCTACCCTTTTCCTTCAACCTAACAAAACCCCTTCGGTAGGACTGGGTTGGGTAGGCAGTGGGCCAGAGGTCATGGGGATGATCTTAAATTGGACTCTGAAGGTTATATTAGCTCTGTCTTTGGCTCTGCCATTGGAATATTGTGTCCATTTCTGGTGTTCCCAATTGAAGAAGGAGGTTCATTAATAGGAGAGGGTTCAGAGAAGAACCAGGGAAATGATTAAATCTATTTTCCTAAACAAAGAAAAGGGGTGACTTGATCACACTTTATAATTAAGTACATGAGGAACAAATATTTGACATCAAACTACATTTTTGCCCACTATACTCTTCTCTTTCCAATTGAACTGACCAATCTATCTTCCCTTGTTCTTCTCTAAACCTCATGGGAGCAAACAGGACTAAATAGTATATACAATGTACATCAGACACACACTAGTGTTCTACGGCCTGCAGATAGTCACCAAGACTTATTATTTCAATGATCTAAAGGTTTCGCCATTTTCAAGCAGTGACTGTATAAATGGATTTCTGGATGCATCCACTTTTGCTACAGCAGGAGGATATACAACTCCCACCAGGGATCCCAAATGACTCCACCAGGTCATTATCAATCTCTGGAACCTTTCTCTTATCAATCAAGGACATATGTAAAGTGGCCACCAGGGCATTCGCAAACACGTTTACGAAACATTAGGCGATAGATCAGAGCTCAAGATCGGACGCATTGGTAGGACTTACTGTACTATTTTCAATTACTCACGCAACTCCAAAGCCCCTTCCGTCCACCGCAGGACACTGCCTGACAATTACGTGGAGCACCCATGGGGAGACTCCTCAAACAAGAAGAGAAGGTTACTCCCTCTATGTAGTAACTGAGGCTGTTCAAGATGGTGACTCAGAGTGTGCTCCACTACCCACCCTTCTCCCCTTTACTTCTGAGTTCAATTTATGAACCAGGTGGTAGAAAAGAAACTTAGGTGGGGTTGGTTGTGCGGCACTAAATACACACTGGAAAAGGCATGAGACAGAGAGATTGGCAGTCTGGTTAGGAGAAATCTAGGCAGAGGGAGAAATCTAGGCATGCCCCATCTTTTTCTCTATCCAGAGCTCCTGAAGCTAAAGGAGGACCTTTTGAGGAGCAGGAGGAGAGACTAGAGGAGGAAACTTCACCTCCAACCAACTTCTCATCGTCTTCAGCAGAAGACGCAGTGATGCCAACCCCAATCCCCCAACATGTGCTAATGCAATGGACATGGACTTCTTATTTTCACATCCCACACCAAACTCTCTGGTGGTCAATGAGGTGAATGAAAGGGGGAGACAACATCACTCCAAAATGATCCCCAGTGATTAAGACTGGAAGAGGGTAGATCTCTCAACGGCAACTCTATAATTCAGAATTTCCTATTATGAGGCTTTGTCAATAGCAACATCAGTGGTCATGGGATGGAGTTCATGGCTACACCTGTTGGGATTCCTGAAGGAAGTGCAGGCCGCAGTAGAGGATCTGCCTTTCAAAAGCTCCAAACTATTTGCCAACTGGATTGATGAATCACTCCATTCCCTAAAAGATTCAAAAGCAACATTGAGATCACTCAACATTTATAAACAGAACAGAAGAAAAGACCAGGTAGACATCACTCCAAGATCTTGACCTGTTGCTTTCCTTCTAGCTTAACGACACTGTGACCTACAGTGGAGATAACAGGGACCTCCTTCTAAACGTAGACAGCGCCCATCACAATCATCTATATCTCACCCACCTACCTCAAAACCACAGTTTTGAGAAGTTGGTCGAGTCCCCGAGACACCTCCACCTAGACCATGTGCTGCCACCATCAGAAACTATCCATCAGTTTGCTGACCATCTGACCCCATTCTACCCAACATGGGGGAATATCACCTGACAAGTGGGCATTGGAATTCATCAGCAACGGATACCTGATTCCATATCTATCCCTCCTGCCTATCCCTCCACCCATCCCTCTTCAGGGACCTTTCTCACGAACACCTTTTAGCCTCTCCTTGCTCACTGGTCTGGAGTCTTGGGGAGGTCCCAGCTGGCTCTAGGTCGCTGCCCCTGGGTTGGTTTTCTTCCCCTTGATTGCTGGTCTCTGCAGGGCTGGCACTCCCCAATCACACACTAAACCCCACAATAGTTCAAAGTCCCGATTTTGGTGGGGAGTGGGAGTTGAGTACGGACTCTTCAGGCTGTGCTGCTCATCTCCCAGCTCCAACAGAGCAAAAGTGAAACCATGGGGCTTCAGTCATTTACATGGTAAGTTGGTAGTTAAGATTTGGGTTTGAGAATGTCAGTGATGCCTCAATGCTGGTCTTAGGCACATAAAGAGGCACTGAGATGGCTATGTTCTTCTATGAATGTGGTGTCAAGTGATTGATTCAGAATCCACTGAAGTGAATGGAAAGTCTCATATTGACTTCAGTGAATTTGGATCTGACCATAGGGCTGCACTGATTTTATATCACTGTCACATGGATGAGGGAGAGGTTTCCTGTGTCTTCCTTGAGGCCTCTCTCTTCTGGGACAGAATCACATGTGCAAACCCATGTGCCTATTTCATAGGACAAAACCAAAGAGAAAATGTTAACTTAACAATCACACATTTGAGGGTGTATCCGGTTGTGCTCTTGCCAGAGAATTATAATTATGTAATTATAATTACGCCCAGTTCTTCTCCCAATGAAATCAATTAGAAGATTTACATGAGAAGGAGCATGATTAGGCTCCTCATCAGACCATACCGTGAATAGAATGAAAACTGTTTGTGTTTTTTTTCCCCAGATCAACTGAGGGAGGACAAGAGTAAGTTTTCTCCGATGTCTGCATTTTGAAGGGGGAAGAGCCTGGCACTTCACCAGTGAGGGACGTGTGGTAGGCAGGGTCCCTTGAACTGAGTGGGGGATTAGGACCTTTGTGCTTTTGCAGTGAGGGGGAGGAAGGTACATATTTGCCATTGGGACTCGAGACAGTTTGGACATTTTTCACTGGCAGGTTTTGTCTCTGCTTGGTCGGGGTGAGGGTTTCAGAACAGGACTTCTAAGAGGAAAGATGTGTTTGTTAACCCAATTTGAAGAAAAAACAAAGACAAAAAGTGTGACACATTGAGAAGTGTCTGCCTTTGCAAAACAATGGCAGGAAGGCCAATGTGGAGTTGCTTTGATTGGGAGACAATCGCACAGAGTGAGGTTTCATTATGGAAATTTTTAGCAGTGAGCTTAAGCTTTTATAACGTGACTTTCTATAACAACTTTAGGATAAATACCTTATTTCTGCCAAGGAAAATAATTTTTACTGAAGGGCCAGAGCATCCCCTCTTATGGGAAACCTCTGCTGGGAGCTCCACGGCCTCTCCCAGGGATGTTTCCTCCTATGCAGAGAGTTCTCACCTCACAATGTGTGGAGTAAAGTGGCCACAGAGCCCAAGATTGATGGGAAATGAGGCCTCGTGCTCATGAGTCTTGGGCTTTGTATACAAGGAGGCTCTTTTCCAGAGCAGTTGCCTGGCCTCCCTTGTCCCTGGCAGCAGGGTGCTAGGAGTGCTTTGTCCCTCTCCATGCCTGGGATCTCAAGGAGGAATTGTTCACCCTTTAAAGCACAATCCCCACGGGAGGCCTCCTCTGGGCAGTGGGGTTCTGCAACTCATTCTCCTTCCCCAGTACAGGTCTGGTCCTATCACGCAGAAATGTTCAATAGTGGAAATAGGTGCAATGTCTTGCATGAAAACTTTTCAGACAAGAGCCCTCACCAGCTATTTAGTCTATGAGGCTCGTCATATGCCTACCCCCCCCCCCCATAGAAGATTAGAAGAGAGCCCAACCTTTTTTGAACAATTTTGGCAAGAACCTTCATAGTCACTATTAAATAGCAAAAAGCTCAATAGGACACAATCCAACTCTCCTAATATGGGCATCAGCTATTAAAAGTGTCATGATATTGTTTATGTAATGAATTATATTCCATTTTCTGTTTCCATGTGCAGTCCTTTTCATATGTACATTTTCTTTCATACAATATTTGTTTCCTGGAGAGTTACATTTCTAGAGGATACTGAACAGCATGAGGATGTTCATTAAAAAAATGCCAGAATAGAAAAGCAACTCTCCTCAGATCTAGCAAATATTCAGAGATGCTCTTGTGAAGCCAGGAAAAAGGCAGGAGAGAGCAGAGAAGTTTAAAAATAAATTCTTCCACTTTCCACTCTAAAAGATTAGTGTGTATTGACCAGACTATATATAAGAGAAATAAGACACAGACTTACCTATTGTCTTCTCTAAGTTTTCTGAAAATGAAAGAAATGTTCAGTGATAATGACTGAAACTTTCATTGTGTAAGGGCCAGGCAGGAAGGTAGCTACCTGTTAATGGTTAAAGATGTGCTGTATTGTCCTCTCTGTGCAAACAGAGGGGGTAGGAAGGGGAGCAATGTGCATTATCCCCACTTCCCCCACACCAGTCCCTCCAGCATTTGCAGTTGTATGGATACCAGGACCAGCTAAAAGGCTTGGTGACATCTGGGTGAAGGACAACAGCACGGTAGTCAGACGAACCCACCTCTTTTGTGGGGAAGAAAAAATTAGTGTGGAGGGGTTTAGTTTGGCTGAGGCTCACGGGAGCATGTAAGAGACACTCAGCAGGAAAAGGAAATCACCAACATGGCTAATATTTATTCTATTGTAACCGTTCTGCCAGGTTTAGCTGTCAGTAGCTAGGGCTGGGTTCAGTATCTAGAGGTTCCTTTTCAACAAAGAAACACAAAACTGGCTTGAGCCCCCACCCAGTAAGCTGCGAAAATGACACCCTGGGGTGTCTCTGAGAGGCACTACTTCCCCATTCACAAGCACAGAGTCTGAGTATAGGAAAGAAACTTTTAATGAAAGGAGGGAAGTCACCCAACATTAATTGGGGAAAATGCCACAAGCAGGATTGATAAAGATAAAGCTGTGAGCAGGACACCCACCCCAGAGTGCGTGGGGCAAAGCCTTCTGCCTCCTGTTCTTGAGTTCTACAACCAAAACTTTCTTTTCTGTGCCCGTCTCTGCTCCTTCTTCATACCCCACTCACAGTCATTGCCCTTGGTGAGGGCCCAGGGTTCAGAGGTGCATCTGTGTGAGTTCAGCTCCCATCCGGGGAAGAAGGCACCTTGCTTGCTCCACCCTCTGAGCACTTGCTCTGGCTGGCTGCCCCACCAGTCTCTGTTCCTCCCTACTGCCCTCCCTGCCAGCCACGGTTTCTCCCCTGCTGGCTGCCCTACCAGCCATTATTCCTCCCACACTTCTTCAACTAGCTGGTCACTTTCTGCCACCTGCCTCTCAGCTGTGATCTCTGCACGTCAGTCTCTTGAGAAAAGCAACAGAGAGTCCTGTGGCACCTTTAAGACTAACAGATGTATTGGAGCATAAGCTTTC
>NW_020687112.1:0-23475 GCF_002925995.2 Terrapene triunguis | reverse complement strand
GGGGCCGGCGGTGCTGGGCCGGGGGTGCTCGGCCGGGGGCTGGCCCGGGGCCGGCACCCCAGGGACCGAGCCGAGCCAGGCTGGAGGGGCTGGGGCCGGGGCCGGCCGCCAGAGGGGGCCAGACTGGGCCACGCCTCCTCCCTCCCGCTTACCTGCTGCCTGCTTCCTGCTTCAGGCTTCCCGCGAATCAAATGTTCGCGGGAAGCAGGGGAGGGGGCAGAGTTGGGGCGGGGACTTTGGGGGAGGGGGCGGAGTTGGGGCGGGGGGCGGGGGCGGGGCCCCGTGGAGTGTCCTCTTTTTGGACACTCCAAATATGGTAACCCTAATTTGTAACCTTTTTAAAGATTGAAGAAAGAGTCAAAAATACCACCAGTAATGAGCCACTTTGTGACAAAAGAATTAGATGGTAGTCTTCACATATCAATCCAATATACTTTTTTCACATATCAATAATATATTCCCATAACATTCCCAGTAGTAGTTCTTTGAGCACATGTATTGAGTGCTTGGAAATGTTGTGCTGCCCACTGTCAGGCCTAAAAGTTCACAGCTGAAAGAGAAACTGTCAAGAAAAGCTTTAGAGTAATTAACAGAGTCCATGGTAAATCAACAAAATGAAAAACAGAATGAGCTTTTATGAGTACTGGTTTTTCATATAAATCTTACTTTAAACAGCCCCTGACAAGCCATTCTAAAATATATGACCCTTCTCTCCTCTCCCTTCCCCCATTTTAGAATGACATTTTCTATTTTATGTCTCCTTAACAGGGGAAAAAAAACCCCACAAGCATCTCGCACCTCCCCCTCCATAACACAAGGGCTATAATAGACTTAATCTCCCATCTGCTTGGCAAATAAATAAATAAATACATAAATAAAAGTCACAACACTGTAAATGAACTAGTCATATGTGTATGCATTTCACGTGTTAATTCCCTTACTCTTGACAGATTATTGAAATGGACAATATCTCTGCTCACAAGAAAATGTGTCAATTTCACTATCTCCTGCAGACTCAGAAGAACTGAGCTACTAGGAGAGAAGAAATGGCCCAACGTAAACCCACTTGTCCATGACACCAAAGCCTAGCACTGAATTTGTTATTGGCTTGTTGCCCAACTGTGCCTATAGATTTTAAAGCTATTGAGGCCCTCATTTTGAAGGGCAAATAGCCACAAAACTATTAGACATTTTAAAGTAGAACATTTTATTTTTAGTGGCATTAAGTTTTGGACCTCTCAACCTCGATTCTTTCAAAGAAAGTACATCCTCATTGTCTGTTCATCTATTTAATCCTGTGTATATTCATGAATATTAATAACATTGTACAATTAGTTTCCGACAGCGGATGGTATGATGATATTCTTTAAAATGGAGAAATGAGCAGATCAGAATGATGTTATTATAGCAGAAAAGCAGTTCTTTTTGGCCCCTGAGTAATCAACTGTCGATACAGTGTGGCCATTGTCCTGCATTACTAGGTAGTCTAATAGGGCCTGCCTGAATGCTGCCCTTGAGCAGTTTCTCAGTAGGTTGTTTTAAGGAGAAAATAAATAAAAAGATTGAGCCACAGGGTTTGGGGAACAGGAAGCACTAAAGTACAGATTGCACAGCAGTGTGTTCCTCAGGCAGGGCTGTGCTCGTGTGCTACCATGGCACAGAAACAGCAAACCACCGAGTACAAACTCACAGTGCAACAGAGACAGACACCTTTTATTTTTCTGTGGTGAAAGCCTCTAAAGGTGCTCAGGTTTAAGAGTGTATTCTACTGATTTTTTTCTTCACAGCAGTTACACAAATGTGCACAGTAAGCACACTGAAGCTCAATTTAGAGCAGGGCACGTTAGCTCTGAGGTCCCCAAAATAAATTAATGGCACATACAGTACGAGTCACTACTGAGTCATTGCCTCTCTCTGATACTGAAACCATGATGTGTACATTTATCAATGTTACGGTGCACTACAGGCACTCAAAGTGAGAGAAAATTTCCCCATAGAATGAAGGATATGGACTGCAGTAGACATCAGTCCCAAACTTCCAGCAGTCACAACCACAGACCTCTCTGTCATTGGATATGCATTAGGATTTTAGAAAAGAATCTGTACCTACAGTGGGAACTAGATTTCCAAGAGCACAGCTCTTATTTAGACACCAAAATCAGAGGCTAGACTTTTTTTTTTTTTTTTTTTTTTTAAGTTTAGCATGTTGGGCACTTAATCTTTTGAAAAATTGGCCATAAATGTCATAATGAGAGCTCCTGGGTGCTGAGCAATTTTTAAAATCTGACCCTTATTTAGACATCTATATGGGGGCTGAACCTTTTTGAACACGTGGCTCCACTTGTGAGCACTGAGAACTTGAAAATCTGGTCCTAGATGAATCCACTTCTGCTACAGTACCTGAGCTTATCATCTGCATCTCTGCTGAAGCAAGAAGTGAAGGACAGAAGGAAGGTCTTTCTTCAAACTTAAAAAGGTACGTGCTTGATTTAGGGGACAGGCAAAAGGTTTGTGGCATCTCCCCTCCTCCCCCCCATTGTCCCCACATATCTTTCCATGCAAATGAAAAGAACATTTTATTTTATTCAATTATTCTCACTCCTGTTTAAGAACTGAAGCAAAAAAGCTAATTATAATAAAATCATTCTACACCTGTGACACTGTAAGCATTGCTGCTCAGATATGCTCCAATAATATACGATTATCTCTTGATAACTAAATTTCTTTCAGGTTCCTGTTATTTGATCCACAGATATTGATTTTGTGAAGAAAGGAAGAAAGAAGAAGGCAAAAGTTAGCTGATTATGATGCTAATGGTGTGGTTCTCATAATTAACCAAAAACAGCATGGTATCTCTTTAAAGATACTCACAGGTAATATGAAGGCACCTTCAAGCGGAAAACTATTAATTGGAACATATTTCATAGCTTATAGCTTTCCTTTAAAAATGCAAATTTAATTTTAGAATCAACTATTTAATATGCATCTGATATTTGAAAAAATATTCAACTCTTATATTTTCTGCTTTCTTAGACTGGAAACTTTACACACAAGGACAAGTTCCAGAGCTAAATCTGAGACCCTCCACTCACCAAGAAAGCAAATGAAACACTCTTAAATCTTTATAAGCATTAGGGTCAGCATTTCCCAAACTGGGTGTTGGGATCAACTGTAGCATGGGGAGTGGAGAGGCAGGGAATAGAGAAGAAGAGCACTGAGGGTGAGGAAAGCTACAAGAAGCCAGATCTAACAATCACCAGCCACTGAAAATCTTCTGCTGATGATGCCAAAAGTAAAATGGCGTACACCTCTTATCAAGTCAATCATGTTACCTCTCCTTTCCCATGGTGGCCCTTCAATGTAGCGAACCAGAATAGCAACTAACTTGTACATGACTACAGCCCAAGTGTCTCTTCTCTACTCCCGTGGCACTTAGCTGAGACATGCAGAATCAGTAATGGATGCCAGCAAGCCCAAGAGGCACATACCAAAAAAACAAAACCAAGTAGAGATTGGGGGAAGGAGAGGAGAGAGAAAAATGATAGCAACTGTGCCAGGTCAAGGGGACATGGCAGAGGAGAGGAGCACCCAGTTGCAAATCCACGTATCCTCCAGCACAAGAAAGTTTAGACCACAGCCCAAGAGGATAATTCAGGCAGTGGGGTCCTTGTTTTGTGTCTGGCTGACTATGAACAATAATGGTACTGGATTAAAATCAGAAGAACAAAATGCTACCTCACAAATACCCGCTTAGTTGCCTCTTAGCTGCAAATGCAGACATACCGTTTTCTTACTGAACATTTCCAAATTGAGAGAAAGAGCAAAGGAAGATCATGCTCCAGGTGCCAGAAGTTCACTGATCTTGGAAAGGGAGAAAGGACTAAGGAATTTCCTCCGTCTGATGTACGTTTGGCAGTTATTTTGCTACATGTTACAAAAACCAGCAGTTATTTTATTTGATCATTTTACACAGATGACAGTATTGTATTAAATTAATGAATATGCATAACATTAACAAATTAATTGTAAACTAGATGAATTTGAAAGGTTTTAATCTGTAGAAATACTGCTAATTCCCCCCCCCCATTTAAAATATTTTTATTATATAAAAATTATGTCATGTCAGAAAAGGGAAGAAATATATGCACCAGTTGTGTTAAAAATAACCACACAAACCCTAAAATGGCAACCCATCACCACCAGTATAGCTAGTACTGTTGGTGACTCCTCATTTAAAGGGCTACTGATAATTTGAAAATCAGATTTCTGTCTGAGTATGTTTACCTACTGGCACTATTGTTACAAGTTACATCTAAAATGAATGTAGCTGAAACAAGTTAGTGGGAAACAATATTTTAATCTATTTTTTGTTTGTTTACTTTGTGCAGTTGACAACACTTTGTACTCAGTTTCACTGTTTCCCATGTATAAATTAGTCAATGTCTCCCTGACGAAAAGCCCCTATAAAGATTAACAGAGGAATAGAAAACCACTTATAAATATTTTAATGGAAATTTTAATATTAAAAAAGTAGAATCGGCTATTTAAAGGGCTTCTATCAGAAACCAGAACTTTTAATAATTAGTTTCCAAAAATTCAAGCTACTTTGTCCCCTTAAATCATCCATTGACACAGACATTAGATACTGTCCAGCTGGCAATTGCCAAATGTCTGAAAAGTAGATATGCCTATGGTGAAAATTAATTAAACTTGGAGATTGGATGGAGTATCTTGAGCAGTGGGTGACCATAGGTGGGACTCATATTGGACAATGAGGTCCACATTGTGTGGATTAGCTGTGCAAATCTTGGCTTGTGTGCTTGCGAAAGGGCATGCAAAAGATATAGTACCTAGGGCTTTTTTAAAAGTACTGGATAATTTGTCCAACAAAATCTTACTTGAAATGTAATTCAAGCAGTTTGCAAACTGGCTTAAATGAAAGGTTTCAGAGTCTTAAACAAACTGGCTTAAATAAATGAAAAAGCATTAAATTGGAAAGAGGCATTTAATGAGATACTGGAGGAATTTGTGTTAGCAGAAGTCTTAATTAACATGCTCATTAATAACCTAGAAGAGGAAGTAACTATGTAGACCTGGTTTGACATGAGTAATTGGACATGGGTGAGGCCTCATGACAGGATTAGGGATGTCAATGGATTGGCAGGCTGGAAATAGAATGTCTGTATTAGCTAAATTAAGGGGGAAAACACCCAGGGAACCATTTACAATGGACAAGGTAACAACGGACAAGAGAAGTCAGAAGCATAAAGATGAGGTATAGAGTAAAGTCAAACATGGACAGTGCAGGGACAGAGCACGCTGTACAGGGATTGGTTCCTGCAGAGAAAATCCCAAAACATGTAATGCAATGCATAGTGAATGTAATATCATGTGTAAATGCATATGAAGGAAGGAGGTTTATGTATAACTTTGGATGTGTGGTATGCCCCATGCCCACCCCCTAAGCTTAACCCTAACTCCAGTGTAGTTGGATTGCATGCCAATAAAGACACCCAGTGACAAGTTTGGAGTCAAGCTGAGTTCTTGGGAACCAAGTAAATAAGCCACTCAGACTACTGAGCAGAAAAAGTCTCAGAAGCCACCCCAACTTACTCCTGAATGGATAAGGTCTCAGAGGCTATCCCAACAAACTGCACTTACCAAATCTGTAGGCAATACTAAAAGGGAAGAATTACAAACACCAGTAAGGGGCAGGAATCATACAAAACAAAATTAGTCTAGAAACAAGGGTTAAAATTAACAGTTTGGAATAGACCAAGCTGGTGTACGCGGAGAAAAGTAATCTGAGCTGAAGATATTCAGAAATGAGTAATGCTAAGAGACAGCTGGGGTAATAGCAGAAAGCAAATTGGACTTGAGTTTGCAAATGTGAGTTGCAAATAAGGCCAATGAAATTTTCAGCTGAAAATACAAAGATAATATGTCACAGACCAGGCAGGTAGCAGTTCCTTTCCAAATGACTCTGGCATGACCGCATGTAGAATATTACATTGAATTCTGGGCACTTTATTACTGGAAAGATATCGACAAATTGAAACATGCAAGGCAAGATTAAATGAGATAAATATGTATAGCTTGTCCAAGAGATGACTAAGCATGGTGAAGTAGAGAGGCAATGAGACATGATAACAGTCTATAACTTTTCAAATATTTAATCACCAAGGAGGAAGAGGAATGTAGCATAGTACAAAGAGATATAAGTGCAGTAATAGGATGAAACTAAGAAATGAGAAGTTTAAGATGAATATCAGGAAAAAACTTCCTGATAGGAAGATATTAGTCTGTGGAATGGTCTCCCAAAGGAAGTGGTGAAAGTCCCACGGTGTCAGACATTTAGAACTACACTAGAAAAAACACTAATGAAGGTGTCATAGGGAACAATCCCGTACTGGCATGGAAAAGGAACAAATAACCTAGCAGGTCTTTTACATCTATAATAGTTATGATTCCTTGAGTCTCTCCACTTTTTTCTTCTCATCCTCCCTCTTTTCCTTTTTAAGATATGAACAAGACTTAAAAAACAACAACAGAGCAATATAATGCTATTCTTTTAAAGAAGATGGAACATTGTGGAGAGATCAGATGATATTTACAGGCTGTCAAAAGGATGACATGGGGAGAGATAAAAAAAGAGTGTGTAGGACAGGCAACAGTGAAAACCATATGAGATTTTAATCTCTTAGAACAGGTGTCCTAAATTTTCATTTTGGAAATCTGGTCATTCTAGCTATTTAGGACCTGCATTTTAAGTTATAGTTACAAACATGTTTCTTGTATTTTACATAAAGTGTCGAATTTACAAATATTTTGTTAGGAGAGCATGAAAAATGCAAACAATCATTTTGACAAATGCACCATTATACTAACATACGTTTACACTGGAAACCTTTAATTCATACATTCATCAATAGTTTTAGGACTATAATTATGTTTTATTCAAGAGTCTGGATCCTGCAGTTCATTTTACAAGATTACAACATGGAGAAAAAAATGTGCATTGAATTTTCCATTTCAGTTAAACTCAATAAAACCTTCTAGCTAATCAAATTTTTATACCAGTCCTTCCAGAAAGTTTGGTGTTATCCAGACTATATTTTCCAACATTTAGTGGAAGGAGAACATTCACTAGGTCTGAGAGATCTACAGATTTCAATAATGTTAATTACTCTACCAACTGGACAACAGCAAGGATAGGAATAAAGGAAACTATTACCCCTTTCTGACTCATATTAGCAATGGGTATTTTCTCTTAGTGGGCAAAGATGTAAACTTCATCATCAGACACAGACAAGTACAGGTCTGTCTCATCTTACACGGGGGTTCCGTTCCGCGGTTAGCGCGTAAAGCGAAAACCGTGTATAGACAAAATTCCATTGAGTTCAATGGCGGGCGAAATCGCCCGCACTACAGGTATAGTATTAAAATTGTTATTTTTCTCTTTTTTTTGTTGTTTTTTTTGTTTTTGCCGACCGCGTAAAGTTGAAATCGCGCATGTTACATGCGCGTAAGATGCGACAGACCTGTATTGAACTTCAATGATAGTTCATGTTTTCTTCATGGAAAAGAGGACAAGGAATAAGGTTATAGCTGTACTGTGTCCTCCTCATGATCAAGTGTATTTGGACCTGTAAGGACCCTTATGGCTAAATTAGTCAAGATTTTATTAGGGACAGCAAGGACTCTTGCTTTAATGCCTTCATTCTGCAATGCATACCTATTTGTGATTTGTTGTGTTAATCCAGTGGCGGCCTACTGTCCTCCACTAAAATTATTGTCTGTGCTTTTTTCCTGTCTAGTCTACTGCCTAATGGCTTTGACAATGTTTTAATGTTCACATATTATGATAAAAGAATGATTTTAAAATACCACTTTCAGTAATATGAATAGAAAGGTTTAAAATATTCTCTTCATCTTGCTTCCAACAAATTACATTCAAAATCCTTTTTTAACTAACGTGTTTTCTGAGAGAAAAAGATTGTGTTTGAATGCTTGCAATCAATTACTGGGGACAAAAGACAGTAGAGGAAGCCCTTGTTCAACAGCTAGTGCCCTTACAATAAATGGCTTTTTTCTCTCGTTCCAAAAGCTTTGACAGAATAAATAGGAAAACTACTCTTAAAGCTGACCATACAATTACATGCTACATGTAATTAATGCATCACCATAACCCATAAAAAAAATCTGTTTCATTTTGTTTTTAAGAGTTATTGAACTGTGAAGGAGCAAGCACAAATGTAGCAGTAGTAAATGTATTAAGTACAAACATAAAGTTGTGTAACTGTATCACAGAGTCCTACTTCAGTAGATGGTACTTAGGCTTGTAGTTGTCACTGATAAAGCTACACAAAGGTTTTTGAAATCCTTTAATTCTGTTTCAGAAGAAAGATACTTGTTTTTAGATGCAATATTGCTTTAAAAATAAATTACTATAATAGGCATGTAAAAACCTGCTACTGCTGTAGAGTTGTGACTTATTGCATAGAATTTGTCTATAAAAACAAACATGTGCCCCATTGGCATAATCTCCTTCTGTAGCATGAAAACCTAAATGTGCTTAGTCTCTGATTTTTATAGCATTTTCAGTGTTAAGTTATTATAACAGCTCCTGGCAGTACTACACTGGAGTTGTCATTTCCATTATAAACTCGGTTTTTCAAGCATTCATAAATTAGTAGTTTTAATTCACATCTGGCTGAAACTTGATATTCTAGAGCCAGCTTGTATGCAAATTTTCCTCTAAAAAAGGTGAAAATTAGAGGGTCTTTTTGTAGCCTCAAATATTCTTTTGATTCTATTAACTATTCTAATCATAGATTTGTTTAGGTACTCAGTCTTTTGTTCTAATGCCCTAGGCACTGGAGTAGGAGTTAGAGGTTTAAATATCTAATCATAGCTCAATTACCTCTGTGACCTTCAACAGATTTCTTAACTTCTCCGATTTACTCTTATCTGTAAATAGGAATAATCAATCCATCAAAAACAAAATAAAATGAAACCCAAACTCACTAAATTACAAGGATATTCAGGTGGTACGTTTTAAGTAATTAAAAGTTAGGAAATGCAAAAGTTAAGGTTGCATAAGGAACTTGAACTTTGTCTCCAACCATGCAAGTGTTATGATACATTCTTTAATTACACAATCACATATTGTTTCTCAAAGAATACATTATATACACTTTTTTTAGAACTTTAGATGAACATATAGCATCTTCTATTAATGTGTACCACTCTGTGTACACCAAACAGAGGCCATGAAACTCACTTGAATGAAAGATGCAGAGTGAAGGAGGAAAGTATTCCTACCTTGCAAAATGTTGTATATAAAATTACTTTCAAATATTCCATCTGGCATACAAAGACTAGTTTACAGTAGGTATATAGTAGGTTTACAGGTATATACGGTTGCAGAAAAAATGGCAAGAATATCATCTCTGAACATATATAGATAGATTTAATTTATATAATACACAGAGTATTATTATTTGGATTTGCCAATACAATACTTTGTTTAAACTGCAACATATACTTTTTATTACAATTATTTAATAATACACAGAAAGACATAAATATGTCTATCTATGTAACATAATAAAATGTGTATGTTTTAATGTACGCAAAATACTACAGGTGAAATCCTGACCCCCACTGAAATCAAAAACTCCATCTTTGACTTTAATAGGTTTAGGATTTCACCCTGCATCTTGTAGGATCCTGCAGGGATTGGTTGTTGGCCCTATGCTACTCAACATTTTTATCAGTGACCTGGAAGAAAATATAAAATCATTACAGATCAAGTTTGCAGTTGACACTAAAATTGGGGGGAGTGGTTAATAATAAAGAGGACAGGTCACTGATACCAAGTGATTCAGATCACTCTGTCAGCTGGTGCACAAACAATATGTGGTTTAATAAGGCCAAACGTAAAGCCATACATCTAGGAACAAAAAATGTCGGCCATATTTACAAGATAGAAAAGCAGTAACTCTAAGAAGGACTTCAGGATTATGAAGGATAATCAGCTGAACATGAGCTCTGAGTGCAATGCTGTCACCAAATAGGCTAATGCTATCTCTGGATGTATAAAGAGGGGAACATCAAGTTGGAGTAGGGAGGTTATATTACTTGTGTATTTGGCACTGGTGCAACTGCAACTTGAATACTGTGTCCAGTTCTGTGATCCACAATTCAAGAAGGTTGTAGATAAACTGGAGAGTGTTCAGAGAAGAGTCACCAGAACAATTAAAGGATTGAAAAACATGCCTTATAGGATAGACTGAAGGAGCTCAATCTATTTAGCATACCAATCAAAAGAAGGTAAAGGGGTGTAAGTTTGGTGGTAGAGGGCTTTTCGATGTAGCAGGACAAAGGTATAAAAAGATTCAATGGCTACAAGTTGAAACTAGACAAATCCAGACTAGAAATAAGGTGCAAAGTCTTAACAATGAAGGTAATTAACCATTGGAACAACTGACCAATGGTTGTGGTGGATTCTCCATCATTGGAAATCTTAAAATCGAGATTGGATGTTTTTCTAAAAGAGGTGCTCTCGTTCAAACAAGAATTAATTCAGGGAAGTCCTATAGCCTGTGTTATGGAGGAGGTCAGACTAGACAATCAAAATTGTCTCTTCTGGCCTTATAATCCATGAATCTATAAATCAATTAATAGTATATACACAATGTATTAGTAAAGAACATAAATGCTCTCAAGTACAGCATGTGGAGTAGTGTAGCTACTTTTCTTTATTTCTTTTATTAACCGTACCATGGATACTATACAAAATTCAATTAATCTCAGTGGGTCTTTTCAGAGAAAGATTTTTGTTATTCCAAGAACTTAATGTGTGATTTTCATAAGTATTCTGCATTGGCCTAACGCTCCTCTGATTGAAGTGAAAGGAAGTTTTAACATGATAACCACATTTTAAATGTCCACCCTATATGGGAAGAATCACTGGGTCAACTGCACTATTTTTTCCCACAGAAAAAAGACAATATTTCCCAAATAGCAGTATTGTGTCAATCACAGGCACCGGAAAGGGGAGGAGGGGGCAAGGTGCCATGGCCCTCCCACTTTTCCCCACAGCCCTGGCTCCCTGCACCTCCTCTTTCCCGAGGCCCTGCCCCCTGACCAGGCAGGAAGCTGGAGCCCAGGGGAGTTGTGGGGACCTGCAGACCCTCAACCTGCCCAGGTTGGGGGGGGCCCCAAAAGCAGCCCCCATCCCATTTCCCCATCCTTCTGGCCCCCCCGCCCAGGGCACATGGAGGGTCCGTGGCTCCCCACAGCTGCTCGAGTGGCTTTTACCATGGCCTGGCTGCAGCTCTTCAGCCCTCAAGGCCCCACCTCCAAGCCAGTATCTGTTAATACTCTGTCATTCTGCAAAATGTGGACCTCCACATTCATATATACTTCATTCTCTTTAAACACTGTGAAAGTAGATCTCCAAAAAGGTATGTGGTGTGCTCAAAAACAAAATACTCCCTGGGCCACTTGTCTGACACAGGCAGATCTTGAGCCAATTTAGTAAGCATCATTTATAATTTACTTTTGAAAGGAATTATTTGTGATCTCAGCCTCCGCAGAGCAAAATGGGAACATTTACACATCTTTCAGCTAAATCAGATATCCAAATGCAAAATCTAGCATTCATTATGGTATGTTGATTTCTGACATTTCCTGAAGAATTCTGGTTCTATAAACTAATGAATGGATTACACACATTCCACATGTGAACACACATCCACGTGTGACAAAAAAGTACTGATACTATTAATTTCAGTATTTAGTAAAAATCTTAATTTAATAACTCAAGCTTATCTTAATACAAATTACTTTAATACAGGTTACAATCATTTATTTTAACTGTTTCATGGGCTATATTTCCATTTCAATTAGAAGAGTCATTATTTGGATATGTGAATTGGTAATAATCAGTAGATACGAGAGAATTGTACATTTTGTTGCTCATGTAGGTCAAGCATTATGTGTTATCCATCTTTTTAAGTGAAAATGGCTTTTCAGGTTTAAGAACCATCTGAGAAGGAAGCAGGAGCTGAAATCCTAGCTTTGCTGACACCTGAAACTGAGAATGTAGCTGTAGAAGCTGAAACTGTAAGAACTATGGCAGTAATGAAGTCCCTATCAGAATGGAATGGGCAATGTATGCCTCAGGTATCAGACTCCACCGAAACAATAGGTCTGTCTCAGGAGCCCAGTAAAAGTGACCTCTACTGGTTGGCTAAAAAGAAATCAGGCAGTGAGAGGAAAGCTCCAAGGACATTTGAATGGGAGTAAAACTGACTGGGATGGCATGTGAAAAAACTCCTGATGGAAAACATTATGTAAATAATTAGGCTTGTGTTGTTAGGGTTGAAAGTGTTAATGGCTACCATCAATCACAGACTTGGTTAAAGTGGATGGATGTGCCCCCCTTTTCCCACTCTGCCCATATCAGCACCACCCCATAGTCCCTCCGTGCCAGGAAATATTTGTACCCCCATTCTCCCTATACCAGGCTCTCTGAGTTTCCCTCCCCCGCCCTCCATGCTAGGATGCCCCAATCTCTTCCCCATGGTATGGGCTCTGTGTGCCCTCCATTCCCTTCTGCCCACCCCATGCCAGGGACTCTGTATGTCCCCCTATTCTCCCCATGCCAGGAGCTCAGTATCTCGCCCCTTTCTTTCCCCAGGATTGGAAGAAATGGGGGCAAGGCAGGTGCCCTCTATCTCTTCCTCTGCCCCGACTAGGGTGACCAGATGTCCCAATTTTATAGGGACAGTCCCGATTTTGGGGGCTTTTTCTTATACAGGCACCTATTACCCCCCCACTCCTGTCCCGATTTTTCACACTTGCTGTCTGGTCACCCTAGCCCCAACCACGGAGCTGGCTTTGGGGAGGCAGGAAGGAAGAAGCCTCCTTCTCTCTACTCTCCCTTTGTCTCCCCCACTGGCTGGGCTTCTACCTTGCAACTGTTATTTGGCTCTCAGCAAGTAGCAACTTTTTAAGTGTGTGTGATTTTTCCAGTTCTTTAATTTTCACCCAAATCAAGAATGTTCTGCCTATACATGTCTAGAACATTCCCTGAAATTTTGGAAGTGACTGGATCTGATGTCCAAAAGTTATCGCATTACAGCCACACAAACAGAGATAGGTCATCAAATTGAGAATAGGCCCTTGCTTCATCCACATTTCAATCATATACATGTTCAATGCACTGTTTGCATGCTGAAACAATGGAATAACATACTTTAGTCCACAACTAATGCTAAGCACTGTTATTGTAATGATCTATACATCTGGTAAATAAATTCTATGAAGCTATGATAGTTCTAAAATGAACAGCCAAATATGCCAAATGATATACCTTAATATTTGTTAGTAAAGATTCATATTAGTTTAACACTGAGTTTAATACTGACCATGTTTGGCACAAGCACATGTCTAGAAACTCCACCAGCAGCTAGATCTGCACACAAGGAGCCATGAAAATCAAAGAGCAGAATCTGGTACGAGTTCTGCTAACCAGATCATACTGTAGAGATATAGTAAACATTTCAAAAACTCATTTCTTACCTGTTAATTATTTGCATATTATGATTACTCAGCTATAAAGGGGCATGTTCCCAGCACATGGAGCCCAACTCCATGTAGACAGCTGACCCTCAGCCTGAGCTTGGCCATAGTCTCTTTCAGTCTCTTGGCCCTGGGAAATCTCACTGTTTTGGGCAAGAGTTCAATTCACTCTCAGTGGTCCCTTCTGAGTCCAATTTCCTCTAGTCCCTGGCAGCGTTCCCCAGCTCTTGCCACCAGTTGTTGACTGAGAGCAGCCATCCAAGGTCCCTTGCCCATATAATTCTTGCAGTGTTGGTCTGTCCCCACTATGGGTGGGGGTTGGAGGAAATACCAGCCACTACCCCAGGCTGGGCTCCCCTCACTACTGGAGCTCACTGGCAGTCTCCTAGCAGCCTCTCCTCCTGGGCAAACTTCCCACCGCTTTCAGTAGCCAGCTTCACTTTAAGGTCCCCGTCTCCAGGATAGAGACACAATCTTCTGATTGTGTACTTAATTAATTAACCTGAGTTCAGGAATACTCATTAGCCTTTCTATTAGTGGGATGGGTGCATGTCCTGTCACACACTCCCACCCACCCGAGGCCAGAAAGATTTCCTGCTCAAGCATCTCCCTAGTTCCAATCTACCAGGAGAAAAAAAAATCCGCATTTGCATAGTCTGTCCCTGCTCAGTGCTGCATCTGGAAGCAATAGGGTTGGAGTGCTAGATACCAGCACAGAGGTTTAAGTCCTTCATGGAGTGTAGTCACCACAGGGGCATGTGATCTGTGATCTGTGATTTGGGAAAAGAGACTACCCCATTAGGTAACATCTGAACGAGTCCACAGCCTTCTTGATAGCCAGTGCTTCCTTCTCAATAATCTAATACTCCCTGGAGAACAACTTCCTGCTTAAATATAAGTTTGGGTGCTCTTCTCCCCTGATGTCCTGGGAAAGCACTGCTCCCAGGGCGATGTCAGAAGCATCTGTATGAATAATAAACTCCTAGGTGAAGTCTGGGTTGGCAAGGACTGGCGCCTGGCTCAGTCAGGGTATTAAATGCTTCATCACACCAGTCATCCCACTGGACCTCCTCAGTGTCTTCTCCTTTTAGCTGATAGGTCAAAAGAGCTGCGATTGATGCAAAGTTGGGGATGAACTAGCAATATTATCCCTCCAGGCCCATGAAGCAGTGGATCTGCCTCCTAGTCTAGAGCATGGGGCATGAGTTTAAAGCATGGACCTTGTCTAAGAGTTTTCACAAGGCATCCACTACCTGATACCCCAAAAGAGTTAGTTTTATCATGGCCAACTTACACTTTGGTAAGATTCTCCCTAACCAGTTGCCCTGGTGCTGCTTCTTACAGATCGTGTGTATTATGTGTGTTCTCCCCAGCCTCAGGATGCAACACTGGCCAGAAAAAAGCAAGTCAGTAAGTGGTCAAGAGTTTTCTCCCACCCTAGATGCGCTGCACAGAGAATTTCATGAGCCAGCTGCAATACAGCTTGCTGGTACTCATGGAGTACCAATAAACAAATTCTTGTTACCTCTCACTGCAGGTTCCATTCTACTCTATACAGCCGTTCAACACAAAGTGGGGCTACTGTCTCAGGTGCTGGGGGTCCACTGCCTCCCTGTTCAGATACTGCTTGTTCATAGGAACAGCTAAGCATCATGTCACGCTGTTCTTGGATGACGCTTCCCCCTTGCATCAGGGGCTCGAGGTCTCCAGCAAGTGCCATCCACTCAAGCATCTCCCTGGCCAGTCCTGGTCCCCAGGACATTCCTTTCTCAGGGTCTTAGGTTCATGGTTTCCACCAGCCAGGCCTTGTCACAGAGCTCAGCTGCAGCACTGGTCATTTTGTTAACCATCTGCCAGGAGGAGAGCGATCTTAGTCAATTAATCACAGGGTATGCTTATTTATTGGCTAGCAGTACGGTAATTGAATCAGTGTGGGTCCCCACCGTCAGTTCCAGTTACTTACTGGGTAAGGCTTTACGTCTCCATGTATATTCCGAAAGCAAATTGTCCCCTCCAAGGCTGCTTGCGTCACTGTCTGGGTACACCTCCAGTCAACAAGTCTCAGTACCTCCTTCCGTTGGACCCATAGTGGGACCGTCAAAACTTTGCAGGGGGAGCCACTGGCAGCATTGCTCTTTCAACTGTTGCGCTACCACCTAGGCTCGTACCTCCTTGGGTTATGTCCCTGCTCTAAAGTGCTGCCAATGTCTCTCTTCGCTTATAAGCAGGTAAACTAAAATAACAACCTTCATCAATTGTAGTCTCGAGCTTAATTCAGATTAAAGTTATGGCAGACCAGGTCTGGAGCAAAAACTAAAGCCCAATGCCGTGGAGACCATTCAGAGGCCGGCACCACCCTCTTGAAGATGATGAGGAATCCCTCCAGATTGTCATCCGGTTAACTTCTTGGTTAACTTCACTGACAAAGGTGGCAGAGCTCAACCTGCAAGTGTGCAGCGGCTGGGGGTCTTAACTGCTGCAGAAAGTTTCACTGGAGTTCTTGCTACCAGGAGACAATCTCCTTCAACAGCTGCTGTGGCTGCACTGTTTGGGTCAACTGCTGGGCCATCCATGGCTGTAACATCTGCTGCTGGAATTGCTGTTGCTAATTGGTCTGCTGTAGTTGCCACTTACACCAGTTCTCGGGGTCCATCTCAGTGGAAGCCCCCTCACAAAAATCTGTTTCTGTCTCAGAGCATTGTACCAGGTGTAGGGCTTCGTGCTCCCATCCTTTGTTCATCAGGGCAGGAAGAGTCCAACTCCATGTAGTCAGTCAACCCACAGCCTGGACTTGGCTATAGTTTCTTTCAGTATCTTGCCCCTGGGTAATCTCACTGCTCCCAGAAAGTCACTCCCAGGGGTCCCTTTTGAGTCCAGTAACGTCTAGCTCCTGGTGGCATTAGAATAATAGAATCATAGAATATCAGGGTTGGAAGGGACCTCAGGAGGTCATCTAGTCCAACCCCCTGCTCAAAGCAGGACCAATCCCCAACTAAATCATCCCAGCCAGGGCTCTGTCAAGCCTGACCTTAAAAACCTCTAAGGAAGGAGATTCCACCACCTCCCTAGGTAACCCATTCCAGTGCTTCACCACCCTCCTAGTGAAGAGGTTTTTCCTAATATCCAACCTAACCTCCCCCACTGCAACTTGAGACCATTAATCCTTGTTCTGTCATCTGGTACCACTGAGAACAGTCTAGATCCATCCTCTTTGGAACCCCCTTTCAGGTAGTTGAAAGCAGCTATCAAATCCCCCCTCATTCTTCTCTTCTGCAGACTAAACAATCCCAGTTCCCTCAGCCTCTCCTCATAAGTCATGTGCTCCAGCCCCCTAATCATTTTTGTTGCCCTCTGCTGGACTCTTTCCAATTTTTCCACATCCTTCTTGTAGCATGGGGCCCAAAACTGGACACAGTACTCCAGATGAGGCCTCACCACTGTCGAATAGAGGGGAATGATCACATCCCTTGATCTGCTGGCAATACCCCTACTTATACAGCCTAAAATGCCATTAGCCTTCTTGGCAACAAGGGCACACTGTCGACTCATATCCAGCTTCTTGTCCATTGTAACCCCTAGGTCCTTTTCTACAGAACTGCTGCCTAGCCATTTGGTCCCTAGTCTGTAGCAGTGCATAGGATTCTTCCGTCCTAAGTGCAGGACTCTGCACTTGTCCTTGTTGAACCTCATCAGATTTCTTTTGGACCAATCCTCTAATTTGTCTAGGTCCCTCTGTATCCTATCCCTATCCTCCAGCGTATCTACTCCTCCTCCCAGTTTAGTGTCATCTGAAAACTTGCTGAGGGTGCAGTCCACGCCATCCTCCAGATCATTAATGAATATATTGAACAAAACCAGCCCCAGGACCGACCCTTGGGGCACTCCGCTTGATACCGTCTGCCAACTAGACATGGAACCATTGATCACTACCCGTTGAGCCTGATGATCTAGCCAGCTTTCTATCCACCTTATAGTCCATTCATCCAGCCCATACTTCTTTAACTTGCCAGCAAGAATACTGTGGGAGACCGTATCAAAAGCTTTGCTAAAGCATTCCCCAGGTCTCACCACCGGTTGTTGACTGAGATCAGCCTTCCAGGGCCCCCACACCCATATCTGTCTTGCAGTGTTAGTATGCTCCCAAACTAGGCGGGAGAGGAAGAAAATGCCAACCACTACTCTGGGCTGGGCTCCCCTTGCTACTGGAGCTCAGTGGAGATCCCTAGCAGCCTCTCCTCCTGGGCAAAGTTCCCTATTTTTGCAGTAGCCAGCTACCCCTTTTTAAGCTCCCACTCTCCAAGCATGTTCTGCAGGTGAGTCTAACTGGTGCTGCCTCAGAGCTGGAATGCTCATTAGCCTTTCTGTCAGTGGGATGGGGGCATGTCCCCTCACACTCTACTCACTTGTAAGATCAGGGCAAGCACAGTTGAGGACTTCTAATGAGGTAACAGGTTAGTCTGACCTAACTTCCTAACTACAGTCACCTAGTCCAAGCCTGATAGAGGGTTTAAGTGGGTATCTTAAACAATGCTCACCACATGAAAAACAATTAACAGGTTTGACATTTTTTTCACATGGTGTGACTGCTACAGGTGCAGATGAATGGAACTAACCAGTGGTAGCCCAAAGCTACACAAGAAAAGCTCAGAGCTGGGCTGAGGAGGGAATGTAAGCCAGTGAGAGGCACACACACAAAAAATAGTGAATAAGTAACAGATTCTTTTTTCTGAGAGCAGTCCAGGGTTGCTGAGGAAACACAGCCGGAAATACCATCCAAATGCTACATCAGCCAATGAGACCAAATCCAAGTAGGAGCACTTGAAGAAGGTGTCCACAGAGTGGTAAGTGGCAACCCAACACAACTCACTCACGAAGACTTCCTCCTTTGCTACCCAGGAGGCACCAACTGCCCTAATATAGTGGTCCTGCAAGAGCATGAGACTCTGGAGGAAAAGATTAGGGTTAGGGTGCTGAAGTACTGAGGCTCTTGGGGACTTCAAGTAAGATAAAGAGGGAACAGGATTTCTTAAATTCCTTGCAGTAGAAGATCAATTTCAATATCTCTATAGATGTATAAGGACTGCCTTAGAATCCCTTTCTTACCTTGGTATAGGGACAGAAGCTACACACAGAAATCTCCTTACTGAGATGCAAGTCTGACATTAATTTTTGGAAGGAAATGGTATATAGGACCACCTTTTCTTTCTGAAAAGGTATGTAAGATGGGTCACAAGCAAGTACAGCTACCTCCCCCACTCTGTGGACAGAGCTTATAACCACCAGAAAAGGAGATCTTCCAGGAGAGAATAAAAAGAGGCACAATTTTCAGGGGTTCAAAGGGATTTAAACATAAAACATTTTTAAACACAAAACTGAAACTCCAAAGAGAGCCAAGAGACCTAGCATGAAGTCTTGGGTAACCTACAGCTTTGCGAAATCTAAGCATTGAGACGTGAAACTTGTTGAGAAAATTTCCCTGACCCTGTAGGGAATTAAAGGCTGAAAGACTGAACCCAGAGGTAGTCAGTTGCTAGACTCTTAACAAAACAGGCCCTGAGGAAATGAAAGATGACTGGGATGGATACTTTTTTGGTAAACAAACAGATATGCATCAAATGGAGAAAAAGGACCAAACCTATTGCATACAAATGAGGGAGAATGGTTAGGACTTTGTCTTAAAAGGCCAGTTTTTTTAGTTATGAATCAAGCCTTAGAGCTGAGGAGGAGGTGAAGGTTGCAGGACAAGGTTGGAGAAGATCAGTTTGTTTCAGAAATGAAAGGTTGAGGTCTTGGGACTACCAGAGCAGGTCTGTAAACTATGGGTTTTTTTGGCCAATTTGGGACATCGAGCTCAATAGGCATGTTATGAGAGCGTCAGAGAACCCTTGACTCCATTCTCAATGATTCCCAGAATATGGAATAGTTGCAGCGGCTTGATAATTTTTCTGGATGTAGTCTAGATAAGCAATCACGCATGTCCTGTCCTGACAAAGGGCTGCTGAAATTACAATCATAATCATTGTGACAGTCATTGATAGAGATGCTTGACCAAACAGATGGGCCCGATACTGAAAATGTAGATGGTTGGTTGTGAACCTGAGGAACTTTGTGGGACTACACAATTGGAACATGAAGTCCCAGAGGCAATAGCGCTATTGTTGACCAATGGGAATCCACTTTGAATTTCTCCCATTTTGCATAGCAATGCAGCCATTTCAGGTCTAGGATACTTCACAGACCACATGTGTTTATAACTGTAAAATATTTTAACTACAATTTATCTGCTGGAATGAGAGTGATGTCTATTAGATAACAGAGCATGACTTAAGGGGAGAGAGGGAAAGGAATAATGGATAGACACAGATGAAGACAGGGGAAGAAAGACAAATTTTATGAAGCATTCCTCCTTGACAATGGAGAGGACTCAGATGTCGAAGGTGATCCTGGCCCACTTGTTGATGAATAGTTAAAGCCTCTCCACCATAAGGACCATCACCTTGTCAGGTATCCTTTGCTCAGTGGGAGAGTTTTTGAGAATCAATGTGATAAAAGTCACCAGACAGGCCCATTTGTCTAGAAGATCCTCTTGGGATTCTCTTGTGAAGTAGTGGGTTTGGAAGAGGAAGACGGCAGAACCACAGTTTTACAATCAGTCTCTACTTGTCCAGAGGGAAATGTGGAGAGACATACAGATCCTTCTGCCACATATGGCAGAAAAGAAGTTCCAGGACAGGACTGAGCAAGAGATAAAGTAAATAGAGAGAAGCCTCATCATGAAATTTTTAGGTGGGGAGAAGAAAAGCCTCTCTTCTGGGGGGACGTGAATGATGGGGGAAGGACAGAAGGTTTTTAAAAGATATGCTCTAGTTCTAACAGGAATTACTTTTGAGAAGTTCTATGACCTGTGTTATATAGAAGGTCAGACTAGATTACCATAATAGTCTCTTCTGAACTTGGAATCTATGAAGCCTGATGGAAGAATGCAGGAGAAGGGAGTTTGTTCGGTAAGAAGAGAGAACAAGACCTATCTCCATCCGGTAGTCCTCCTCCTTGAAACTGCTCTCCTGAGAGGGAGCTCACCTTTTTGTCTGTACCACTGTCAGTCAGACCATGGAACTGATCTTCAAAAAAGCCTACATTTCATGGAATAGTAGAAGTTAGAGATGTGAAAGTCTGAGCTGGTCATGCTCCGTTCTCTGGCCAGTATAGGCAGTAATTTTAAACGTCTCAAGCATGGGACTTCTATCAATTCCATCAGAAGACTTTTCCATAGCTTCAAGGCTGTTACTGTTACAAAATGACTCCTGCTATTCAGCCTATAGTTTTCTTTCCTCAATTTCATTATATTATTGCTAATTATACCATTTTAGTCTACATAGTCTTTAAAACTGTAGACTGTCTTATTCCTGCTTAGTTGTCATTTGTCCAAGCTCATAGACTCATAGACTCATAGACTTTAAGGTCAGAAGGGACCAATATGGTCATCTAGTCTGACCCCCCGCATGATGCAGGCCACAAAAGCTGACCCCCCCACTTTCCCTTAACTCTGCTGTTGAAGTCTCCAGATCGTGATCTAAAGACTTCAAGTCGCAGAGAATTTTCCAGCTTGCGACCCCTGCCCTATGCTGCGGAGGAAGGCGAAAAACCTCCAGGGCCACTGCCAATCTACCCTGGAGGAAAATTCCTTCCCGACCCCAAATATGGCGATCAGCAGAACCCCGAGCATACAGGCAAGATTCTCTAGCCAGACCCTCATTTTACCAGCGATGGCCGTTATTGCCTAATTGATTAGAATCCCGTAATCCCATCAAACCATTCCCTCCATAAACTTATCTAGCCTAATCTTGAAGCCAGAGAGGTCTTTCGCCCCCACCGTTTCCCTCGGAAGGCTGTTCCAAAATTTCACCCCTCTGACGGTTAGAAACCTTCGTCTAATTTCAAGCCTAAATTTCCCCACGGCCAGTTTGTATCCATTCGTTCTCGTGTCCACATTAGCACTGAGCTGAAATAATTCCTCTCCCTCCCTGGTATTTATCCCTTTGATATATTTAAAGAGAGCAATCATATCCCCCCTCAGCCTTCTTTTGGTTAGGCTAAACAAATCAAGCTCCTCGAGTCTCCTTTCATAGGAAAGGTTTTCCATTCCTCGGATCATCCTAGTTGCCCTTCTCTGTACCCGTTCCAGTTTCAGTTCATCCCTTTTAAACATAGGAGACCAGAACTGCACACAATACTCCAAGTGAGGTCTCACCAGCGCCTTGTATAATGGAAGCAGCACCTCCCTGTCTCTACTAGAAATACCTCGCCTTATGCATCCCAAGATCGCATTAGCTTTTTTCACAGCTGCGTCGCATTGCCGACTCATAGTCATCCTGCGATCAACCAGGACTCCGAGGTCCTTCTCCTCCTCAGTCACTTCTAACCTATGCGTCCCTAGCTTATAACTGAAATTCTTGTTAGTCATCCCTAAATGCATCACCTTACACTTCTCACTATTAAATCTCATCCTATTATTATTACTCCAATTTACAAGGTCATCCAAGTCTCCCTGCAGAATATCCTGATCCTTCTCCGAGTTGGCAATACCTCCCAACTTTGTGTCATCCGCAAACTTTATCAGCCCACTCCTACATTTGGTTCCGAGGTCAGTAATGAATAGATTAAATAAAATCGGACCCAGAACTGAACCTTGAGGAACCCCACTGGTGACCTCCCTCCAATCTGACAGTTCACCTTTCAGTACTACCCGCTGCAGTCTCCCCTTTAACCAGTTCCTTATCCACCTCTGGATTTTCCTATCGATCCCCATCTTATCCAATTTAACCAATAATTCCTCATGCGGAACCGTATCAAACGCTTTACTAAAATCGAGGTATATTAGATCCACCGCATTTCCTTTATCTAGAAGGTCTGTTACTTTCTCAAAGAAGGAGATCAGGTTGGTTTGGCACGACCTGCCTTTCGTAAACCCATGTTGTAATTTGTCCCAATTGCCATTCACCTCAAGGTCCTTAACTACTTTCTCCTTCAAAATTTTTTCCAAGACCTTACATACTACAGAAGTTAAACTAACAGGCCTGTAGTTACCCGGGTCACTTTTTTTCCCCTTCTTGAAAATAGGAACCACATTAGCTATTCTCCAGTCCAACGGTACCACCCCCGAGTTTACAGATTCATTAAAAATTGTCGCCAAGGGGCTCGCAATTTCTCGCGCCAGTTCCTTCAATATTCTAGGATGAAGATCATCCTGTCCGCCCGATTTAGTCCCGTTTAGCTGGTCAAGTTTGGCTTCCACCTCTGATACTGTAATGTCTATCCCCCCTCCTCTATTCCCCTCTGTCCTACTCCCTCTATTCCTAAACCCTTCATTAGCCTTATTAAAGACCGATGCAAAATATTCATTTAGATATTGTGCCATGCCTAGATTATTCTTAATTTCCACTCCATCCACATTCTTCAGCGGTCCCACTTCCTCTTTCTTTGTTTTCTTCCTATTTATATGGCTATAAAACCTCTTACTATTGGATTTAATTCCCCTCGTGAGGTCCAACTCTACACGGCTTTTGGCCTTTCTCACCGCATCCCTACATGCTCTAAACTCAATAAGGTAGGTTTCCTTGCTGATCCCTCCCTTCTTCCATTCTCTGTATGCTTTCTGTTTTTTCTTAATCACCCCTTTGAGACGCCCGCTCATCCAGCTAGGTCTAAATCTCCTGCCCACTAACCGTTTTCCCTTTCTCGGGATACAGGCCTCAGACATCTCATGCAACTTCTGCTTGAAATAATCCCAGGCGTCATCTGCCTTTAGATCCCTAAGTATGTTAGCCCAATCCACTTCCCTAAGTAGTTGCCTTAATTTATTAAAGTTGGCCTTTTTGAAAT
>NW_020687111.1:0-5230 GCF_002925995.2 Terrapene triunguis | reverse complement strand
GACTCCATCGTACCACGTCCCCCACTGGTACATCACGCCAACCAGGCGCCGACTCCATCGTACCACGTCCCCCACTGGTACATCACGCCAACCAGGCACCGACTCCATCGTACCACGTCCCCAACTGGTACTACCCAATCAGGCGCCGACTCCCTCGCACTGCGTTCCCCACTGTTACTACCCAATCAGGCGCCGACTCCCCCCGCACTGCATCCGCCACTGGTACCTCACGCCAACCAGGCACCGACTCCATTGTACCACGTCCCCCACTGTTACTACCCAATCAGGCGCCGACTCCCTCCCACACTGCATCCCCCACTGGTACATCACGCCAACCAGGCGCCGACTCCATCGTACCACGTTCCCCACTGGTACCTCACGCCAACCAGGCGCCGACTCCATCATACCACATTCCCCACTGGTACATCACGCCAACCAGGCACCAACTCCATCGTACCACGTCCCCCACTGGTACTACCCAATCAAGCGCCAACTCCACCGCACTGCTCCCCCACGCCAACCAGGTGCCAACTCCCCCGCACTGCGTCCCCCACTGGTATCTCATGCCAACCAGGCGCTAACTCCACTGCACCGGCTCCCCCAGTGGTATCTCACGCCAACAAGGCGCCAACTCCATCATACCGCGTCCCCCCGATACCTCCCAACCAGGGGCCAACTCCATTGTACCACGTCCCCCACTGGTACCCCACACCAGCTGACAGCACCGCACCTCCTTCCATACTGGTACCCCACACCAACCACGCGCTGACTCCCCCGTGCCACGTCCCCCATTGGAACCTCGTGCCGACTTCACCAAGCCACGTCCTCCACTGGTACCCTATGCTGACTTCACCATGCCACATTCCCAACTGGTACCCCACGCCAACCACGCACCGACTCCCTCACGCAGTGTCCCCCACTGGTACCCCATGCCAACCACATGCCGACTCCCCCACGCCGCATCCCCTATGCCAACCAAGCGCCGACTACACCGCACTGCATCCTCCACTGGTATCCCAGCCAAACCATGCACCGACTCACTCGCGCTGGGTCACCCACTGGTACCCCACGCCAACCACGCACTGCATCCACCGCGCTGGGTCACCCACAGGTACCCCACACCAACCATGTGCCGACTCCCCTGCGTCGCATCCCCCACTTGTACCCCACGTCAACCATGTGCCAACTCCACTGCGCCTCCTCTCCCACTGGTATCCCATCCCAACCACTCACTGCATCCACCGTGCTGCGTCCTCCACTGGTACACGGTGCCGTGTCCCCACTGGTACTCCAGGCCAACCACGTGCTAACTCCCCCACGCTACCTCCCCCACTCACACCCCACGCCAAACACGTGCCAACTCCATCGTGCCGCATCCCCAACTGGTACTCCATGCCAATTTAACCGCACCACGTCCTCTACTAGTATCCCATGCCAACCACGTGCCAATACCCCCGTGCTGCATTCCCCACTCGTACGTACCCCACGCCAAACATGCGCCGACTCCACCGCGCCGCTTCCCCCACTGGTACCCCACGCCAACCACAAGCCGACTCCACTACTCTGCGTCCCCCTCTGGTACCCCAAGCCAACCACGTGCAGACTTCACCGCGCCGCATCACCCACTCGTACCCCACGCCAACCATGCACCGACTCCCCCGCATTGGGTCCCCCACTGGTACCCCACGCCAACCATGCGCCGACTCCCCCGCGCCGCGTCCCCCACTCATACTCCACGCCAAATACGCGCCAACTTCACCGCGCCTCATCCTCCACTGGTACTCCTGGCCAACAGCACGCCAATTTCCCCGCTCCACGTCCCCCACTGGTACCCCATGCCAACCATGTGCCAACTCCACTGTGCCTCCTCTCCCACTGGTATCCCATCCCAATCACGCGCCGTGTCCACCACTTGTACACTGCGCCGCGTCCCCTTCTGGTACCCCATGCCTACCACGCGCTGACTCCCCCACGCCACGTCCCCCACTCGTACCCCATGCCAAACATGTACACACTCCACCACGCCGTGTCCTCTACTGGTTCCCCACCCCAACCACACCACGCCTCCTCTCTTACTGGTATCCCATCCCAACCATGCGCCGCATCCACCGTGCCATGTCCTCCACTGGTACCCCGTGCCGACTCCACCTCGCCCTGTCCTCCACTGGTTCCCCACGCCAACCACACACCGACTCCACTGCACCGTGTCCCCCACTGGTACCCTGTGCCAACCACACACCGAGTCCACCGTGCTGCGTACCCTATTGGTACCCCATGCCAACCATGTGCCGACCCCCTCACTCTGCATATCCCGTCGGTATCCCACGCCAATCACGTGCCGACTGCACCGTTCCACATCCCCTACTTGTACCCCACGCCAACCATGCGCCGACTCCATTGTGCCGCGTCCCCCATTGGTACCCCGTGCCGAGATCACCACGCCGCGTTCTCTGCTGGTACCCCACGCCAACAACACACCGATTCCACCACACCGTGTCCTCCACTGGTACCCGATGCCAACCATGCACCGATTCCCCCGCACCATGTCCTCCATGCCAAACACGCACCGACTCCATCGTGCCGCGTCCCCCACTGGTACCCCATGCCAAACATGCGTGGACTCCACCACACCACATCCTTCACTGGTACCCCACCCCAACCACACCCCGACTCCACCATGCCGTGTCCACCACTGGTACTCCATGCCAACCATGTGCTGACCTCCTCGCTCTGCATATCCCATCGGTATCCCACACCAACCACGTGCCAACTCCACCGTGCCATGTCCCCCACTGGTACCCATGCCAACCACACGCCAATCCCGTTGCTCTGCGTTCTCCGTCAGTACCTTACACCAACGACGGACCGACTCCATCATGCTGCATCCCCCCTTGGTAGCCCACACCAATCCCATCACGCCACATCTCCCCACTGGTGCCCCACGCCAACTCCTTCGTGCCTTGTCCCCTATTGGCACCCGCACACCAACCACGTGCCGACTGCTTCGCACCGCGTCCCCTGTCAGCACCTCCACACCAACCAGGTGCCAACCTCACCACTTCCTTGCGTCCTCCATTGGTAACCAGTGCCAACTCCTCGTGCTGTGTTCCCCATCAGTAGTCTATGCCAATAACATGCCAATGCCTCTGTGTCACATCCTCCAATTGATACCCCATGCCAATGTCATGCTAACACCATTGCATTATGCTCCCACCATTGTTACCCATGCCAATGACACACCAACTCCATTATGCCATGTCCCCTGCATTCCTATCCCATCCTAACCACATGCTAATTCCATTGTGCCGTGTCCAACCAACCAGTATCCCATGCCAATGACATGCCGACTCCATCGCACTGTCCCCGTTGTTACCCCATGCCAATGACATGCCGACTCCATTGTACTGTGTCCCCTCAGTCAGCATCCTGTGCCCATGCGGTGCCAACTGCCATCATGTCACGTTCCCCCAGTCACCCCACCTCAGTATCTCATACTGATGGCACACCATTGGGCTGGCTCCCCACCAATCCCCCATGCCAACACCTCCTTTAATGCCTTTATGCTACATCAGCTCCATGCCCAGTGCTTGTGCCCCTTCAGTAGCTGGCTGATACTGTTACCATTCTGACCATCATGGCTCTGCATTACCCATCAGTATCCCATGCTGACGTTGTGCCAGCTCCCATCACACGGTCTCATCTCTTTGGTAACTCACAGCAAAGCTCTGCCGGCTACCACCTCACCGCTTTACCCTGTCATGCCCACGCCACACCGGCCATCATCACTCCTCCATCAAGTCACTTATTTAGGTGCTTAATATTTGACACCCCGGTTTTGAAATGTTGGCTTGTGTGACTTGCTCAAGGCCTCAGAACATGAAGATAACAAAGGAAAGGGGTAAGAAAAGGGAGACTGAGGGTTAAAGCAGAAAAATAATGGGAGTCATATTCTATACTGAATCAAGCAAACACATTCTGATATTTTAAAGATGGATTTAGCTGTCTATAGTTGGGAACTCTAGTTTGAAAATTTTGGCTGTAATCTCTCCATCTCACAGTTTACCCTTGTATATAAGAGTAGGGAATGCCTACCATGTCCCACTCACAGGATTGTTTTGAGGATTTACTAGCTAACCTTTGTACAGTGCTTTGAGTAATATTATTAGCTGTGATAGTAACCAGTGAAAGTGTTAACTGGTTTATTTGTGCCTTGATCTTCTTAGTAACTCTGCAGACAAGATGGCTACAACAAAGCTGTATAAACTGGACAATGGAAACAGTTATGCAACCAACTGCTTCCCTGCCAGAAACATTTTGCGGACAAGTGAAGAAGGTAACATTTTTTTGACTGCTAATAACTTTGTCACCCCGCAGTATAATACCATGTCAGATTCCATAGAACTCCAATCGTTAAAGGCTTGGGGCCAGATCCTAAGCTGGTATAAAGCAGTGTAGCTCCATTATTTTCATTATTTATGATTCCTGATGTCAGATTTGTGTCCATTTAATTCTTTTGCTTAGAGACTGTCCGGTTTGGCCAATGTACATGGCAGAGGGGCAGATGTGCAGGTGATATCTACCAATGTGATATATGCCATCATGTGCCACAAATCTGACATCAGGAATCATAATACTCAAAAACCAGTGGGAGAACATTTTAACCTGTCTGGTCATTCAATGACAGACCTGCGGGTGGCTATTTTACAACAGAAAAACTTCAAAAACAGACTCCAACGAGAGACTGCTGAGCTGGAATTGATATGCAAACTAGATACAATCAATTTAGGATTGAATAAGGACTGGGAATGGCTGAGCCATTACAAACATTGACTCTATCTCCCCTTGTAAGTATTCTCACACTTCTTATCAAACTGTCTGTACTGGGCTATCTTGATTATCACTTCAAAAGTTTTTTTCTCTTACTTAATTGGCCTCTCAGAGTTGGTAAGACAACTCCCACCTGTTCATGCTCTCTGTATGTGTGTATATATATCTCCTCAATATATGTTCCACTCTATATGCATCCGAAGAAGTGGGCTGTAGCCCACGAAAGCTTATGCTCTAATAAATTTGTTAGTCTCTAAGGTGCCACAAGTACTCCTGTTCTTTTTACCCAGCTCACTACACTCCTAATACCCTGCACTTAACACCTCCCATCTGAGGAGCTCATGGCAATTTACAAGCTTGAATGAATTCAGTCTCACATCTACCACCCCCAGAGCGCAGCAGG
>NW_020687110.1:0-5513 GCF_002925995.2 Terrapene triunguis | reverse complement strand
CCTGACGGGACCCCAGGTGGCGGAGATGGTAGCCTTAGAACAGTTTATCCAGATCCTACCCCCGGGAGGGAGGGCTTGGGTACGACGGCATCGCCCGGCCACCCTACCCGCAGCGGTAGCCTGGATGGAGGACTACCTATCAGCCGAGGGGGCGGAGGCGCCACCCCGAGCGGCCAGGAACCTTGGTCGCAAGGGCGGGGCAGAGAAGGGCAACTTTTGTGGGGCAGGGCCCTCTGAGCCGCTGGCAGGCAACAGCCATGGGTATCCGCGGCCCCCCAACCCCGAGCCCCGACATAAGCTGCAACAGATGACGACTCGGAGGGAGCAACCGCCCCCCAAGCGGGCAAGCCCCATCAGAAGAGGCCCAGGCCCGGCCGAAGCCAGAGAAAGGTGCTGGGGCTGCGGTCAGGAAGGACACTTTCGGAGAGAGTGCCCTTTTATGGACTGCAGCTACAGGCAAGCCTGGATGGCCGGACGAAGGGCTCGGAAGGGAGGGGCAGGAAAGTTGATAGTCCCTGTCCGGGTCGAAGGGAACCCCGCAGACGCCCTCGTAGACTCGGGTTGTAGTCAGACCCTCATACGAGAGGGGCTGGTCCTGAACCTGTGGCTAGGTCTACACTACAGCGGACTTCCGACCTAAGATACGCAACTTCAGCTACGTGAATACCGTAGCTGAAGTTGCGTATTTTAGGTCGGCTTACCTGGCGGTGAGGACGAGGGAAAGTCGACCGCTGCCGCGCTGCCGCCGACTCCGCTACCGCCTCTTGTCGAGGTGGAGTTCCGGAGTCGACGGTAGAGCCATCAGGGATCGATTTTACCGCGTCCTCACGAGACGCGGTAAGTCGATCCCCGATAAACCGATTGCTACCCGCCGGATCGGCGGGTAGTGAAGACGTAGCCTTAATCTCTCGGGACCCCCGATCTACCTACAGTGTGTGCATGGGGACATCCGCCAGTATCCCACGGCCTGGGTTAAGATGGAAGTAGGCTGCCGAGAGGAGGGTCTCCGGGTAGGGGTGGCCCCCAGGCTGGCCTACCCGGTGGTGTTGGGACGGGATTGGCCCGGCTTCGGAGAGCTTCTCCTGAGATATCAGCCACCCAAGCCCTGACCAGACAGGACTAGAGTACCCAAAACGGAGCTGCTCGGGCACAGGCCAAGGGATGACCCCGGCGAGGGGACCTCCTCGACTGCGGAGACACCAGGGAATCATCCTGGGGACAGGCCACGTTCGGTGGAGGACGCCCAAGGGGAATTAGAGCGTGACGCAGACTTCTTACGGGAGCAACGGGAAGACCCGACCCTAAGTAGAGCCTGGGAGCAAGCCACCAGCCCTGTTACTGAGGGGGACGGGACGCTGCGGACTCCGCAAGGCCCCCGCTTTGAGGTATGGCAGGACCGCCTGTACCGCGTAGCGCAGGAGCCCCAGACCCAGGAGACGTTCCGTCAGCTGTTGGTGCCCCGACGACTCCGGCCCGGTCTCCTCCACCTAGCCCACGCAAACCCTTGGGCAGGACACCTGGGGCGCGAGAAGACCCTACAGAGAGTAGCTCGCTGGTTCTTCTGGCCCGGTATCCATCGAGAAGTGGCAGACTTCTGTGCCTCGTGTCCAGAATGCCAGCGAGCCGGACCGAAAGGGGTAGCCCGGGCACCCCTGGCACCCAAGCCAATCGTGGAGGTGCCCTTTGAGCGGATCGGAATGGACCTTGTCGGCCCCCTTGAACGAAGTAAAACAGGGAACCGCTTTATATTAGTAGTAGTGGACTATGCAACGCGCTACCCCGAAGCCGTTCCCCTAAAGACAGTGACGGCACCGGCCATCGCGAATGAGTTAGTAAAGATTTTTGCCCGGGTCGGGATACCCGGAGAAATTTTGACGGATCAGGGCACCAACGTGTCCTCCAAGTTAATAGCCGAACTATGTCGCTTCCTCCATATCCGGACCCTTCGAACTTCGGTGTACCATCCGCAGACCGACGGCCTAGTAGAACGGTTCAATGGTACGCTAAAGGCCATGCTACGGAGGTTTGTAGAAGAGGACCCTCACATTGGGACGCCCTGCTGCCGGCCCTGTTATTCGCAATAAGAGAGGTACCACAGGCCTCGACAGGGTTCTCGCCGTTCGAGCTCTTATACGGCAGACAGCCCAGGGGAATACTGGACCTCTTGAAGGAGGAGTGGGAAACTCAGGAAACGCGGGTCCTTGGAACCACACAATATGTGCTACACCTCCGGGAGTGACTCCAGATGTTAGGGGCCTTCGCCCGGGAAAACCTGGAAAGGGCCCAGGCAGGCCAAGAGCGCCTCTACAATCGCGGGGCTAGAGGGAGGAAATTCAGCCCTGGCGATCGGGTGTTGCTCTTACTACCCTCTGCGGAGTCGAAGCTCCTAGCCAAATGGCAGGGTCCCTATGAAGTGATCCGACGAGTGGGGCTGGTCGATTACGAGGTCAGACTACCTGGACGACGTAAGGAGACTCGTATTTATCATGTTAACCTCCTAAAAGCATGGAAAACCCGAGAAGCCCTGTATATTGGCCCATCCACCCCAGATTCGGAACTTGGACCCCTAGCAGGAGACCTTCCCGACCCCGGACCGGCCATGTTGGGGTCAGGCCTCAACCCCAGACAGAGGGGGCAACTACAACGGATGGTGGAAGAGTTTCCCGATGTTTTATCGGCCCGTCCGGGCCGGACGACTCTACTGAGTCACCATATCGCAACCGACCCCGGGAAGAGGGTGACGGACAACCACCGGCCGTTACCCAAGAAAATGTGGGATACAGTTCGACGGGAGGTAGAGACAATGTTAGAGATGGGAGTGATAGAGGAATCGACGAGCGAGTGGCGAAGCCCTATCGTCCTAGTTCCGAAACCGGACGGGACGACCCGGTTTTGCATCGACTTCCGGAAGGTTAACTCTATCTCCCATTTCGATGCATATCCGATGCCGAGAGTAGATGAACTGTTGGAGCACCTTGGGGGAGCCCGGTATCTGTCAACCATAGACTTAACTAAGGGATATTGGCAGATCCCCCTTACACCTAACTCCCGTGCGAAGACAGCCTTCCCCACGCCTTTCGGCCTCTTCCAGTTCATAACCATGCCGTTCGGGTTACACGGAGTGGCGGCCACGTTCCAGCACTTGATGAACAAGGTCCTTCAACCCCACGACCAATACGCGGCGGCGTACATAGATGATATTGTGGTTTACAGCCTCGACGGGGAGAGTCACCTACACCACCTGGCAGAGGTGTTACAAGCCCTTAGAGCGGCCGGCCTAACGGCTAACCCGGCGAAATGCCACTTAGGCCAAGAAGAAGTAACCTATCTGGGATACACGGTAGGAGGGGGGAAACTAACGCCCCTGGTGAACAAGGTACAAGCCCTCAGAGACGTACCCGTCCCTACGACGAAGAAGCAAGTACGTCAGTTTTTAGGACTAGCAGGGTACTATCGCCGCTTCGTGCCGGATTTCGCAACTATAGCCGCCCCATTGTCAGACCTGACGAAGAACTCCTAACCTCGACAGGTACAGTGGTCTGAACAATCTGAGCGAGCCTTTAACACACTAAAGGAACGGCTCACTCAAAAACCAGTCCTATGACATCCCGACTTCACAAAGGAGTTTGTACTTCAAACGGACACCTCCGAAGTCGGTTTGGGCGCGGTGCTCTCCCAAGAAGTGGACGGGGAGGAACACCCAGTACTATATTTAAATCGTAAACTGTTCCCCCGGGAGAAACAGTTTTCAACGATAGAGAAAGAGGCCCTAGCAGTACAGTGGGCTATCGACGCCCTACGTTACTACCTGCTGGGGAATAGTTTTAAATTAATCACAGACCACGCCCCTTTGCGATGGATCCACAACATGAAGGACACGAACGCCAGAATTATGCGGTGGTACCTCGCGCTCCAGCCTTATGACTTTCAGGTGTTCCACCGCCCGGGTAAGGCACATACTAATGCCGATTTCTTCTCCAGGCTAGGGGAGGAGGGCGGAGAAACGGACCAAGATGGGGGATCCTTAGTGCAGGGGGAGGTTTGTGAGGGGGCAGCCAAGCCCCATTCTAATTGTCGAGGCACCAGACAGTTGGCCCTGACGGCAGGGGGTTCGTCACGCTCGTACGGGGTATGTCCCAAATGCACAGAGAGTGCGAAAAGAGGGAACATAACCCAGCTTAGGCAGGCGGCCATGGGAGAAGACCCCATGCGGGAAGCCCCGGTAGAGGACCAGCCCGCACTCCTGGAGCCGCCGAGAACTGCGACTTCTCCAGATCGAGAGGGAGCCTCACTGTGGGAGGGACCAACAGAGGCGGCGGACCACGAGACCCGTGGAGAATCCGGAGACCTGTGGGACACCCCAGAGTCCGAACTGACAGGAAACAGGCTAAGGGACTTGACGGACTGGTACGTCGGACCCGGTAAGCCTCAGCGTGTTTTGGTGGGACCCCCCCGCTGAGACGGTGACTAAGCCATATTGCCCTGTGACCAGGGCTGATTTCCGGGACTTTGAACCTGTGGGTCGCGGGGTCCTGGGACCAGGACTAATTTCCTAGACTTGAGCCCGTAAACCGGGTTACCCTGGGAAGAGGGCTAATTTCCGGGACCTAGGCCACTAGACCGATCAGAACCCCCCCCCCGGGGAAGGTTCTTAAGGGGGAGGGTATGTGGTGGGGCGGCTGCCCCACACATGGAGAGTGTGGGCTGCGGCAGGCCTGGGCGCCTGCGTAGACGCGCAGCCAATCCGAGCAGGGCTTACTGGGAGCCAATCAGAGGACAGATTGGGGCCAGCCAATCAGGGCCCAGCTCAGCCATATAAAAGATTGCTCAGAGCAGGAGCAGTCAGTCTGTCCCAGGCCTTCAGAGGGGAAGGTCTGTCTCCAGAGCTGGGAGGCCAGCACCACGGACAGCGCAGTGCAGGCCAGCTCTAGAGAGGGGGAGAAGGCCCTACGCCGTAGCCTGCCAGGCGGCAGGCCTGAAAGGAGAAGGCCGAGCACAGAGAAGGGCCGTTGGAGAAGTGGTCCAGAGGAGTAGCCAGAGGGGAGAGGAGGGGGAGGACAGCAAGACTGTCGCTAGAGGGCCTCTGGACCGGGACTCAGAGTAGTGGGCAGGCCTGAGTCCCCCCCGCCCCTTTTCCCTTTATTGGTCTATTGGGCCATACCCTCAGCCATAGGCCGCAGGGAGCGGCCGGCTGATGCTACACCAGATCCTTGACTGAGGGGATCGGACTTGAAGGTGTAAGACTGTGGGCCATCCAACCTCTCCCGGAAGGGGCGTGCATGAACAAGAGGACACTGTCGGAGGACAGTGTTCCTGAAGAGGACGCCATACGCTGGGGCAACGCAGTTTACGCACCTAGCAAAGGCGGGACGACAGGCGGGACGCTACCCGAAGAGGGCGCTCCACTGGTTCAGACTAATTCCCCGAGACGACCAGGAGGAGGCGCCACAGCGGTGAGTCCAAACCCTGTCACACGTGGTGGAGAATGCGGGCATAGCGGTCCGCCCCTGGTA
>NW_020687109.1:0-4431 GCF_002925995.2 Terrapene triunguis | reverse complement strand
CCCTACATTTGTACCCTAAGGTTCAAAGTGGGGATACAGCCTTGACACAGCCGCTTGGCTGTGTTTAGCACAACAGCTGAGGGCTTCGCCCGTGGAACGTTACGAGTGGCCCCAGAGACGGCCTCTGCTCAGGGGCCTTGGTCTCGGTCTCTCCCTGTCTCTCCCTGGGGCACAGGGTTAGTCTAGTCCAACTGGAGTCTTTGGGCTTCTCATGGGGTGGAGAAGGCCCTTTCAAGGGAGATGGGGCCCAGCCCCACCAGTGACACAGCCTATCTGCCTCCTGAGATGGTGGAGAGAAACCTCACCCAACGGGGCCCTTTGCTCATGAGGAATTTTATGACCTTTGTGCAATGTTATGAGATTTTCCCCAGCCAGCTCGTAAAGAAATAATAAACCCCGGTGTCATTAACAAAAAATCCCATTGACGGAATATAACCCCGGCCGGGCGGATGTCCAACATGAGGTGCCAGGGGCGCCCGTGGCCGTGCCAATGAGGCCACCGCCCTGCGTGAGGTGGAACCAGTTCTCTGTGTCTTGGGGCAGGGAGGGAGGCTCTGTTTCTTGGAACTGGGCAAGGGAAGGGGGACCATGGCGAGCTCAGTATTGGGGTCCATACATGTAGCCCCCGCTATGTCCCCCTGCGGGGCTGCCTTGCCTCCCGTCACAGCGAGCAGCTGGGTGCTGGGCACCCACCGCAGCCCGCCGGGGTCATGGCGAAGGCAGGGAGAGACATGAGAGCCCGGGAGTCAGGACTGCTGGGTTCTACTGGGAGTGGGGCCTAGTGGGCTGGAGCGGAGGGGCTGGGAGTCCGGATAGGCAAGGGGAAAGGAGGGGGCTCTCAGGGTTAGCCCCTCCCTCTGGTACCAGCTGGCTAAATGCTCCCCACTCCACCCCTCATGATTCCCCCTCCCCTTGTCCCATTCCCCACTCCCCCGAGCCAGCCAGTCCCCATCCAGGGGCAGGATAGGACCTAGCGCCCCCTAGGGGAAATCGGTGGAAATGTTGTGGGCAGAAGTTTGTTGCTCCGTGTGATTTTCCAGAAGTCTGGGTGCTGAGGGTTGTACAAAGGCCCCATATCAGGGGCCCTGCACCGGGTGCAGCATGAGCCCTGGCAGCTGCTGTGGGCAGCCATTTCCTCCTGCCACGCCGAGGGCAGAGCCGGCCCGGCCCAACCTCCCTGCAGCTAATGGGGCAACCGACCACCATGGGACAGGCAGGATTCGGCTCCTCTGCTTGGGGTCTATTGGTTGGAGCTGCTGGGGGGTGGAGTGGGGCTGGGAGCCAGGAGTCCTGGGTTTTCTCCCCATCTCTGGGAGGGGAGTAGGGTCTAGTGGTTATAGCAGGAGGGGCTGGGAGCCAGGAGTCCTGGGTTTTCTCCCCAGCTCTGGAAGGGGAGTAGGGTCTAGTGGTTAGAGCAGGGGGCTGGGAGCCAGGACTTCTGGGCCAACGGCTATCATGGCAAAAGAGCACAGTGTGGGTCCATAGATGTCAAGCGCGAACGCTGCAGTGAGAAATGCCCCCATCTGAAACCTGTCTCCTCTCTGGAAGGACGGGGGAGCCAGCCCGTGGCACTCCCACATGAACGTCCGTCTGTCTGTCTGTGCACGCGCCAGGAGGACGGGCGCCCGGGCCGTCACCTTTGTCTCACAGCACCGACGCTATCAGCACTATGCAAATAGTAACTGATACGACTCCACCGTGGGGGAGGGACAGGACACTGGACCCAGAGCCCTGCATGAGGCCGGGGGTGAGAATCTGCATTCTTGGGGCTCATTCATCCCTCCCCAAAGGAACGCCACGGGGGTGGGGGACTGAGGCTGGGGAGTCAGGATGTGGGGCGTGGTCATTCCATCCCCCACAGAATGGGTCCCCCACTCGAAGAAAGAGACTCGAGGGGACAATTCCTCCCCGGCAGTGGCTGCATTACCAAGGGTTCTGGGAACAGAACCATCAGGTCCGATCCACTCGCGGTTCCATGTCTTGCCACCACATCTCAGCAGTGAGGGAAAGTGGGTTTCCCTCTGTTAGTGAGAGTGGAGGGACTGACGGTTTCTAACTGCAGGAGGGCACGACTCTTGGAGAGATGTGCTGGCTGGCGCATTCACCCAGCCCTGTTCCTAGAATCATAGAATCATAGAAGATTAGGGTTGGAAGAGACCTCAGGGGGTCATCTAGTCCAATCCCCTGCTCAAAGCAGGACCAATCCCCAAGTAAATCATCCCAGCCAGGGCTTTGTCAAGCGGGCCTTAAAAACATCTAAGGAAGGAGATTCCACCACCTCCCTAGGGAACCCATTCCAGTGCTTCACCACCCTCCTAGTGAAATAGTGTCTCCTAATATCCAACCTAGACCTCCCCCACTACAACTTGAGACCATTGCTCCTTGTTCTGTCATCTGGTACCACTGAGAACAGCCGAGCTCCATCCTCTTTGGAACCCCCCTTCAGGTAGTAGAAGGCTGCTATCAAATCCCCCCTCATTCTTCTCTTCTGCAGACTAAACAAGCCCAGTTCCCTCAGCCTCTCCTTGTAAGTCATGTGCCCCAGCCCCCTAATCATTTTTGTTGCCCCCGCTGGACTCTCTCCAATTTGTCCACATCCCTTCTGTAGTGGGGGGACCAAAACTGGACGCAATACTCCAGATTGGGCGTCACCAGTGACAAACAGAGGGGAATAATCCCTTCCCTCGATCTGCTGGCAGCGCTCCTACTAATACAGCCCAATATGCCATTGGCCTTCTTGGCAACGAGATCACACTGCTGACTCATATCCAGTTTATCGTCCACTGTAATCACCAGGTCCTTTTCTGCAGAACTGCTGCTTAGCCAGTCAGTCCCCAGCCTGTAGCAGTGCATGGGATTCTTCCGTCCTAAGTGCAGGACTCTGCACTTGTCCTTGTTGAACCTCATCAGATTTCTTTTGGCCCAATGCTCCAATTTGTCTAGGTCCCTCTGTATCCTATCCCTACCCTCCAGCGTATCTACCTCTCCTCCCAGTTTATGTCATCTGCAAACTTGCTGAGGGTGCAATTAATCCCATCATCCAGATCATTAATGAAGATGTTGAACAAAACCATCCCCACGACCGACCCCTGGGGCACTCCGCTTGATACCGGCTGCCAACTAGACATCGAGCCGTTGATCACTACCCATTGAGCCTGACAATCTAGCAGCTTTCTATCCACCTTATAGTCCAGGAGAACCCAGGAACCCTGGCTCCCAGCCCCCTGCTCTGATCACTAGACCCCACTCCCCACCCAAAGCCAATTGATGGAAGAGTGAGGGACTTACCGGGCTCAGACAATGGTTTACTTTACGGGAGAGGCTTATTAATTTCTCCTATTCCAAGCTCTGGGAGGGGAGTAGGGTCTAGTGGTTAGAGCAGGGGGCTGGGAGCCAGGACTCCTGGGCCAACGGCTATCATGGCAAAAGAGCACAGGGTGGGTCCATAGATGCCAAGCGCGAACCCTGCAGTGAGAAACGCCCCCATCTGAAACCCATCTCCCCTCTGGAAGGACAGGGGAGCCAGCCCGTGGCACTCCCTCATGAACATCCGTCTCTCTGTGCACGCGCCAGGAGGACGGGCGCCTGGGACGTTACCTTTGTCTCACAGCACTGACGCTATCAGAACTATGCAAATAGTAACTGATGCGGCTCCACCGTGGGGGAGGGACAGGACACTGGACCCAGAGCCCTGCATGAGGCCGGGCGTGAAGGTCTGAATTCTTGGGGCTCATTCATCCCTCCCCAAAGCCAGGCCATGGTTTGGGGGGCTGAGGCTGGGGACCCCATCCCCTTACCCAGCCCCCCTGGCCAGAATGCCTTGGGATGGCTTGCAAAGCCTTGGGATGTCTCATTGTTTTCCTGGCACTGGCTCATCAATGTCAGTGTCTCTTCCCCTGCCACCTGGGGACCCATCGCCTCTGGTATCCTGGCTACGGCTCCGATGGAGCCGATTTTCCCCAAGGGGGATCTGGCCCCATTGACTCCAATGGAGCTCCTGGATTCTAGCCCCAGCTCTGGCAGGGAGTGGGATCTAGTCATTAGAGTAGGGGACAGGGAGTTCGGACTTGTCAAGGCTGTATCCCCACTTTGAACTTTAGGGTACAACTGTGGGGGCCTGCATGAAGACTTCTAAGCTTAACTACCAGCTTAGATCTGGTCCGCTGCCACCATTCCCACAAGCTAATTCCCTTCCCTGGGAAGCCTTGAGAAACCTTTCACCAATTCCCTGGTGAATACAGACCCAAACCCCTTGGATCTTAAAACAAGGAGAAATTGACCCTTCCCCCCTCCTTCCTTTCACCAACTCCTGGTGAATACAGATCCAACTCCCTTGGTTCTAAAAACAAGGAAAAATCAATCAGGTTCTTAAAAAGAAGGCTTATAATTAAAGAAAAAGGTAAAAATCATCTCCGTAAAATCAGTATGGAA
>NW_020687108.1:0-36932 GCF_002925995.2 Terrapene triunguis | reverse complement strand
CCATTAGTGTGCTTTACTTTCTCTTTTCTGCACAAGTAAATCATTCTGTATTGTGTCTGACATCCTCAGTTATCCTCAACCTGGGGCATTTCTGCTGCCTAAAGTTGGAAAATCAGCAGTATGTGCCTCTTTGCATTGAATGTCTGTTGTTTCTCACTTTGATTTCAGAATGGAGAAGGGCTCACACCTATGCATGTAACAGAATACACCTCTCTCCTGGTAATCAAAAAACATATTCATATTTTTAAAAGCTAGAAACAGAACATATTGCTATCACGGAGATGAAATCTGAGGCCCTACTCCATTTCATCTCAGGCTTTTCTCATTCAGTTCCTTCAACCAGGGTAACTTATATCAGAATCTGGCAAAATATATTTGAGTATCAATAAGATAAACATTCCAGGATCCCTTCCATTTTTGAGTCATGTTAAATCAAATATCACATCTCTGAAATATTTCAATATAACCAAATTGTCAGACTAGAACAAAATCCGTTATCAGTCGGCATTTTGCCTTAGTAAGGACAGCAGGAATTGGCCCACAAGCCATATCTCCCATGTTTCAGTTTATACTGCAATTAGACAAGGGTTCTTAAATTCTCTCTTTGCAGATGACATCACTCTTAATCCAGACACAACCCACCCCAACCTCTCCATTTCTGAGGAATAGAAGAAATGTATTCATGAAGCCCAACCTCAAAATGCTCCACCAACTCCAGAGAGGTTCAATTCGACTGTCTGTGTGTTGGGCTCTGAAGGATTCTCCTCTGGAAAGCACTACTGGGAGGTGGATGTTGGGAGCAGCACTGACTGGGACCTGGGAGTGGCCAGAAAATCCATAGAGAGAAAAGGAAAACTTTCCTTGTCCCCTAAAGAGGGATTTTGGGCTCTGGGTCTGAGTGGGAGAGATTACTGGGCAAAAACTGATCCGTGGACCCAGGTCATGGTGCAAAAAAAGGCTGAGAAAATTGGAATTTACCTTAGTTAGCAAGAAAGGGGGGAGGTGACCTTTTTCAATGTAACTGATATGTCTGTGTTGTTTGCATATAATGATTGTCCATTCTCAGGAGAGATTTATCCATTCTTTAAAAATTCCCACAAAGAAACATCAATGAGAATTTGTTCTATAAGAGAAGATGAATGAGTTTAAAGTGACACTGCCACTCACTTATCCCACTGTATCTTTGAAATCAAATTTCCCATCAATGAATTTGAATTACATTTTGCCTCTATATTAATTCTGTGGTGCCGTCTCTAAAACAGCGCTGTTATTCATTTTATGGCTGTGAACCTATGACATGAAGTTTGTCTTCAATAAAATTTAAACTGTAATTTTTACTCTGTACTTTGTGAGCTGCCATCTTAATTACTTGCTTTCAACAACAACAGATTTTTTTGTTACTTCTGACAAATACTGTTATTTGACTAGGCTGTTAAGGAAAGGATATTTGTGTTGTAGATTTTCAATAAAAATCAGTGCCCACAATTAGATTTTTCAAGATTTTCAAGAGCTCAGCTGCCATTTACCCAGCATGAAAATCCTTAGAAAATCTGACAAAAACTGTCACAGTGGGAGCTGCTGAGTGGATATTAATGGGTGAAAAATCCATCCTGTTGCACACATTCATTTTTCTCTTAGAGACACACCCCCACCAAACGTATAATAATGTAGGGCTTGTGACTGGCCTGTGTAGCTACACAGCAGGGTAAGGGAATGTAAAATACCCCCCATCCCTCTACACAGCCACGCAGGACTTACTGTCATAGTTACAAGGCCGCTGCACCTCTGACACCTTCCCAGTCCCTCTGAGTGCTCCCACCCTGAGACCTCTTGCTCTCACATGTCTCAGGGTGGAATCTCATGAGTCTTCAACTCTTAGACAGGGATCTGACTATAGTAACTCGGCCATATCATCCACTTGCCACCCTTCAGTCCATTCTTAGACTGGGCACCTTCTTGCTCCTCCATTGTGACCAATGAAACTGACCAAAAGCCTTTTAAAACCTAAGTGCTTTTATTTAGCAGTTGTGTAGTTTGTAGAAATAGAGTAATATCCCTTTAAATCGTCTATGAGCCTTCTGTTTGTGGTCACCACAGTCTATGAACTAGAAGCTGCCAGAAATGGGTCAGAGCAGCAATATGTACACACCTGGGCTTGTGTAGATTTAGTAAACTCGTTTATTTGGAATCGGCTGTGACTGTGTGGTTTCTTTATATCCCAAAGTACAGTGGAGCAGAGAATAACTGCAGAGTCCTAGACTAAAGGAAACTGCAGCCACTGGGACTGTGAGAAAACCAATCATTCGGGGTGGGGCCGGGGGTGAGGAAGGTTTGTAAAAGTCTGGCTGTTTGAGGAAAATTGACTTGTTTGATAAAGTGAGTCAGTCCTCCACTGAACTGTGGTGGAAGAGTGGAACAGAGTATGACAGCTAAGGTTAAAATTCTGTCACAGGTATTTTTAGTAGAAGTCAGGTACAGGTTTGGGCAATAAACAAAAATTCTCCGAAGCCCACTACCTGTCCCTGACTTTTACTAAAAATACCCCACGGGGGGTGGAGGAGGGACTAACAGAGCACTGCCGGGGGCTAACCTCCAGCAGCTGCTCCAGCCCCACCACTACTCCTGTGATAGGGGCTGACCACCGCTGTTCCAGCCCCAGGAGGCCCACTGCTTCAGCCTAGGGCCCTCTGGTCCAGGGGACAGGGACTACTGCTCTGTCCATCAGTCCTCTGGCGAGCTGCTTCGGCGGCCTCAGGGTTGACTCCTGGCGCTGTTCCAGCAGCCCAGGGACCACTGTTTCGGTGGCACTGGGGCTGACCGCCGGACACTGACAGCTGCTCCAGCCCTTCCCTGTAATAAGTCCCGGAGGTCCCGGAAAGTTATGGAATATGTGGCCTCCATTACAGAATTGTATCCTTAGTGATAGCTAAAGATATCAATGTTGAGCAAAATATCAGTTTTACTTAGCGTAATCGGGACTAATGCCTATAACCTGTTGTGTAGCCTAACAGCTCCTGCTGAACCAGCAAACAGAACATTTGCTGAGATTATGGAAATTCTCCAAAATCACCTCTCGCCAAAGCCACTGGCAAATGCAGAGTGTTTCTGATTTTATAAACAAAATTAAAAAGAAAATGAAACAATTCCTGAATATGTGACTGATATAAGGATATTAACAGAGTATGGCCAGTTTGGAGAGTTATTGTGCAATAAGGAAAATGAAGGAATCCAAACCAGTTATTGACTGAGGCTGATTGGACCCTACACCATGTGCTAGAACTTGCTGTATCAATGAAATCTGCTACTGAAGATGCCATGGAGCTGCAGTCACATCATGTGACTTGAGCAATAAACAAACTGGCAGTAGAGTGGAAGCACAACATGGACAATGCGAACTCAAAGACTGGGTGTTTTCATTTGGAAAACAGTCTCACAGTACAACTGACTGTTAGTTTAAGGACAAAACCTGTAGGAACTGCAACAAACGGGGGCTCACACAGTAATATGGATGTCCATGAACAATGCACAATAACTACAACATGAGGGCAATACCAGAGGATTTCAGATGCATTAGCTTGCAGGTGACAACATGGTGTCCGCTGAGAATGTTATAACAGCTCTACAATTGTTTAGTTTAGAAGACAATAAATGACTAGATATTAAAGGGTATTCCTGGCACACGGTGTTGGATGATATACTGGTCATGGAAGCTGGTGATTAAGGACATCATGGACACCTCCCAAGGTACCAGTGAGGCTGTCTGAGTGTGGGCTTAGAGCAAACAAGGAGAAATATGATATTTATAGATTAAATTGGGTACTGCGGGCACACCATTGATAGAGATGGTTTGTGTTAATCACAGCACACAATAGAAACTGTCCTTACGGCACCTTATCCACAACATGTGTCACAATTGTGTCCATTTGTGGGGATGGTCAGTTATGACTTTCACAATTCAAGACAACTGCACCTGTATTTCACCTCGGCAGCCCATCAAGGGCACCCAATCTCGTCTTCCGGCTCCCCAGCCATCACCTCTCTTGGACAGACACCCATGTCTCTCTGTCCCTTCTCGCCAGGTTATTTCCCGGCTGCACAGTTCCCTGCCTTCACTGTGTATTTCCCAGCACAGACAGATTGCCCAGGGGCACCTGCTTGCTTTCTCTTCTCAGATAGTTAACAGGTGTAATTGTTACAGTTATAAGGTTATACTTATATGAGTTATACATAGACTCATAGACTTAAAGGTCAGAAGGGACCATTATGGTCATCTAGTCTGACCTCCCGCATGATGCAGGCCACAAAAGCTGACCCACCCACTTTCCCTTAACTCAGCTGTTGAAGTCTCCAGATCGTGATTTAAAGACTTCAAGTCGCAGAGAATCCTCCAGCTTGCGACCCCTGCCCAATGCTGCGGAGGAAGGCGAAAAACCTCCAGGGCCTCTGCCAATCTACCCTGGAGGAAAATTCCTTCCCGACCCCAAATATGGCGATCAGTAGAACCCCGAGCATACAGGCAAGATTCTCTAGCCAGACCCACATTTTACCAGCGATGGCACTTTATTACCTAATTGACTAAAATCACGTTATCCCATTAAACCATTCCCTCCATAAACTTATCTAGCCTAATCTTGAAGCCAGAGAGGTCTTTCGCCCCCACCGTTTCCCTCGGAAGGCTGTTCCAAAATTTCACCCCTCTGACGGTTAGAAACCTTCGTCTAATTTCAAGCCTAAACTTCCCCACGGCCAGTTTATATCCATTCGTTCTCGTGTCCACATTAGTACTGAGCTGAAATAATTCCTCTCCCTCCCTGGTATTTATCCCTTTGATGTATTTAAAGAGAGCAATCATATCCCCCCTCAGCCTTCTTTTGGTTAGGCTAAACAAACAGAGCTCCTCGAGTCTCCTTTCATAGGAAAGGTTTTCCATTCCTCGGATCATCCTAGTGGCCCTTCTCTGTACCTGTTCCAGTTTGAATTCATCCTTTTTAAACATTGGAGACCAGAACTGCACACAGTACTCCAAATGAGGTCTCACCAGCGCCTTGTATAACGGAAGGAGCACCTCCTTGCCCCTACTAGAAATACCTCGCCTAATGCATCCCAAGATCGCATTAGCTTTTTTAACAGCCGCGTCACATTGCCGGCTCATAGTCATCCTGTGATCAACCAGGACTCCGAGGTCCTTCTCCTCCTCCGTCACTTCTAACCGATGCGTCCCCAGCTTATAACTAAAATTCTTGTTAGTCATCCCTAAATGCATCACCTTACACTTCTCACTATTAAATCTCATCCTATTATTATTACTCCAATTTACAAGGTCATCTAAGTCTCCCTGCAGAATATCCCGATCCTTCTCCGAATTAGCAATACCTCCCAACTTTGTGTCATCCGCAAACTTTATCAGCCCACTCCTACATTCGGTTCCGAGGTCAGTAATAAATAGATTAAATAAAATCGGACCCAAAACCGAACCTTGAGGAACCCCACTGGTGACCTCCCTCCAACCTGACAGTTCCCCTTTCAGTACTACCCGCTGCATTCTCCCCTTTAACCAGTTCTTTATCCTCCTCTGGATTTTCATATCGATCCCCATCTTTTCTAGTTTAACCAATAATTCCTCATGCGGTACCGTATCAAATGCTTTACTAAAATCAAGGTATATTAGATCCACCACATTCCCTTTATCTAGAAGGTCTGTTACTTTCTCAAAGAAGGAGATCAGGTTGGTTTGGCACGATCTACCTTTCGTAAACCCATGTTGTAATTTGTCCCAATTACCATTCAACTCAAGGCCCTTAACTACTTTCTCCTTCAAAATTTTTTCCAAGACCTTGCATACTACAGATGTTAAACTAACAGGCCTGTAATTACCCGGGTCACTTTTTTTCCCCTTCTTGAAAATAGGAACCACGTTAGCTATTTTCCAGTCCAACGGTACCACCCCCGAGTTTACAGATTCATTAAAAATTATCGCTAAGGGGCTTGCAATTTCTTGCGCCACTTCCTTCAATATTCTAGGATGAAGATCATCCGGTCCGCCCGATTTGGTCCCGTTTAGCTGCTGAAGTTTAGCTTCCACCTCTAATACTGTAATGTCATTCCCTCCTTCTTTATTCCCCTCTGCCCTGCTCCCTCTATTCCTAAGCCCTTCATTAGCCTTATTAAAGACCGATGCAAAATATTCATTTAGATATTGTGCCATGCCTAGATTATCCTTAATCTCCACTCCATCTACATTCTTCAGCGGTCCCACTTCCTCTTTCTTTGTTTTCTTCCTATTTATATGGCTATAAAACCTCTTACTATTTGATTTAATTCCCCTCGCAAGGTCCAACTCTACACGGCTTTTGGCCTTTCTCACTACATCCCTACATGCTCGGACCTCAATAAGGTAGGTTTCCTTGCTGATCCCTCCCCTCTTCCATTCTTTGTATGCTTTCTGTTTTTTCTTAATTGCCCCTTTGAGACGCCCACTCATCCAGCTAGGTCTAAATCTCCTGCCTACTAATCGTTTTCCCTTTCTTGGTATACAGGCCTCGGACAGCTCATGCATCTTCAATTTGAAATAATTCCAGGCGTCATCTACCTTTAGATCCCTAAGTATGTTATCCCAATGCACTTCCCTAAGGTATCACACAGCATGATGTATGCACTTTATCCGTAAGGTAAAAAGCATTACAGAGAGAACATATTAAAATAATAAAACAACTCACACATATGCTAAGAAGCTTATCAGCAATCACCCCCAACCCAGCATAGAATCATAGAATAGCAGGGTTGGAAGGGACCTCAGGAGGTCATCTAGTCCAACCCCCTGTTCAAAGCAGGACCAATCCCCAGACAGATTTTTGCCCCAGATCCCTAAATGGCCCCCTCAAGGATTGAACTCACAACCCTGGTTTTAGCAGGCCAATGCTCAAAACACTGAGTTATTCCCTCCCCTCCGATTCTGGCAGGAGCTGTCCTTCAAACCCCCACCCAAGGGGATTCCTTTATGGTCATAAATTCATCACAGCTTCAGCCCAGAGTAAGCGCTCAGTCTTATGTGGCCAAGTCCTTGCAATCCTTCCTTATGGACTGGGGCCCTCAGTGGGCTTAAGTCCTGTCCATGTAGAGGATCAGGGAGAAACTCCTCAGTCAGTCTAAACAGGTTATTTATCCAAAAACCCTTTCTTTGTCTGCAGGTCCCTGGACATCCCGTCTGAACTAGTCTATGCACACCTCCCCAGTGAGATGGCTTCAATGGCTGGCCTCAGAGGGGAAAATTTGTATTTCCAGCACCCCAAGGGATTTCCTAGGAATCCACTTCACATGCACTGTTCCAAAAAGTCCTTTGAAGTTCCACAGAATCCCAGAATACTGTATACATATTTGCATTTTTACTGCAATGAATTGCAGAGATATAAATCTTAATTCAATACTGACATTAATTTGATAAAAATAATTCTGGATATTACAGGAACTTGTCAGCCTGTCACAATTACTGTAGGTTCTTGCCTAACACAGAGTTACATCCTCTATGTGAACTTTTGGACAGGAATGGTGTTGGCCCACACACAGCGTGGGATGGGACAAAGAAGCTTGTACGATCTGAAAGGGTCCTTACACCCAAAGTGCATCTTTGCCTATAAAGTCAGCTTATGATTCTTTCCCATATGAAGAGGAGCAGTGATTTCACATGTGCTGGAAGACCAGAATGGAAGTCGGTTTTTTAGAAATTGATTTGATACAGTTGATTGTTTGTGTCCCCACTAAGCGCATTAAGTCGGTGGTGTGCATCCACAGTACCGAGGCTAGTGTCGACTTTTGGAGCATTGCACTGTGGGTAGCTATCCCACAGTTCCCGCAATCTCCGCCACCCATTGGAATTCTGGGTTGAGCTCCCAATGCCTGATGGGGCAAAAACATTGTCGCGGGTGGTTCTGTGTACATGTCATCAGGCCCCCCTCCCTCCCTCACTCCGTGAAAGCAATGGCAAAAAAACATTTCTCGCCTTTTTTCTTGGGTTACCCGTGCAGATGCCATACCACGGCAAGCATGCAGCCCGCTCAGCTCACCGTCACCATATGTCTCCTGGGTGCTGCTGGCAGACACGATACTGCAGTGCTAATCAGCAGCATTCCCTTGCCTTGCCTTGCGGATGGCAGACAGTACAATACGACTGCTAACCGTCGTCATCATCCCGTGGGTGCTCCTGGCCGACCTCGGTTAGGTTTGTCGAGGGCACCTGGGCAGACATGGGTTGTGTGCAGTTGTCATTGATGGTTTTCCATTGGAAGCCTTGGGATGGAGCAAGGCTACACAACTGAGACCTGCGTTGCATCACCGCCTAACCTGGGGGTGGTGACAACTCCTTGCTGCCCTAATAAACCATCATTGAGACACATTTTCCCCTGGTGACTAGTTTTACTTGAGTCCATAAAGCAAACTTTCAATATAAATACACTGTTAGTTAAATATTATCTGTACACATATCTCACAATGATTAGGAGTCTTGACAAGTTTCTGTAGATACCTCACATGTAACTCTTTATGGGCAAATATCCTGCAAGACATGTTTGGTGTAGTGAGTTTGTCAGATCTGAGGTAACAGTTGTTTGCAAACAATGAGGGACCCTTTGCCAAGGAGCCTCTGTGTCATAGCACCTAAGCCAGACTAGCCCTTCCTCACAAAAAGAAAAAAAAGAAAACACCATCCCCTTACACCCAGTAGTTACAGCACTCACCCAGGATGTGGGAGAACCAGGTTCAGTTCTCTACTCAGCCTGAAGTGGAGCAGGGATTTAAAGCCAGGGCTCCACAACTCACGTGAGCACCCTAACCTGTGGGCAATGCAGTATTCTGGCACAGAGCTTACTCAGTCTCTCCTGTTGAAGCTTTTCCATTTTGTATAACTAATTGAATGGTCATTGGCACTAGGACTGGAGTCTAGATCACCCCCTTCGCTGGTGATTGCCCCGACCACTGGGCTCAATGAGCATTGTGGTGTTTTCCCCAACGTATCAGTTTGGGGCTAATATCTCTACCAGGTTTGCTGATCCTTGGGAGATTGGGACATAAAAAAAAAAAGAAAATCCATTTCCAAAGATTTCACAGCAGACAATAGGCCTGCTAAGGTACAGCTCAGTGGGGATGGATGCAAGGGGTAAGTGCATTCCCTTGGATGATTTTTTAAAATCTGGGAGCAAGTTTCTTATGATCGAATTTCAAGCCACGAGACTTAGCAATTTCTTCCATCCCTGCTTTGGCCTTTTGTTTGGTTGCGGATGGTCCAGAACTGATTTCTTCTCTTCTCCCATCTTCTCAGGCTCAGGATGACAGGGAATATGTACCTTTTTATTGAGAGTTTAAAGCAGTGTCATAAAGGAGAGAGTTGTGCTTCCCCAGAGTTAAGGTTACAGTTAGCATCCCAACATCAGCCTGAATTTCGTACCCCTCCCTCTCTTCTACAAAATCAATCCAGTGAATATGAATTTTTCATTGACATATCTGATCACTGGAGAGATTTTGTCCTGAAAGCTTGGGGCCAAGAATGCAATGTGAATTCTGAAACTGTCTATCAAAATTATACATATTGACCCTTTTGACACAAGCAGTAAGCCAATATTAGGGGTCTTCTGGTTTGTTCCTTTGAGAGGAGAAAGTGATGACAGAGTCAGGTATGTTCGCTGATGCGACCCCATTTATTTACATAACATCTACAAAGTCCTGTGTCTCAGAACACAACAGTAACCAAACATCAAATGGCACTTTTCTTTTGATCCCAGATTTAAGCCTCTTTTCAGCCAGTACTCTGCCCAAAAGCGCTCTCACTCTCTTTCTTTCTGTGTGTGTGTCTCTCTCAGCTTTTTCTCAGGGTCCTGCTACATGTGCTCCTCTGGCTGTGTCTGTCTTTCTTGTTGTTTTCTCTGTTTGCTTGTGAGGTGTTTCTGCTGCTTGTGTCACACAGACAGACACACAGCTCCAATTAAATCAACCACCGCCCCTGTATTTGTTAGCAGACCCTGAGGAACCCCCTTGGACTACATGGCCATGCCAGGCCCAGCCTTCCCTGTGGTCTTGACCTTGGGTGGTGGTTTTCCATTGCTTCTGCTGGAATTAAACAAAGGGGCATTTAATGGTTCACTTATTTAGCCTGAATGGCAGGTGGTTATCACAGCCACCAACTTGAGCAACGTGCCCCAGAGAGAAGAGACAAAGACATGCGCGACCATCGCTCTGCAGCGGGACAGATGTCATTAATGTTCCAGTTGCTGAAATGCAGGACTCGTCATTGTGCAGCCGCATCACAGAACCTCCCAAAATCAGAGGCAATTGTAGAGGCCGTGCAGCTAGGCAGAGGGGGACCTTCTCTGGGGCCACAGCTGGACAATGCACAGTGCCCAAAGTGCTGTAGGACACTGTAATATTCTCAGGGCACATGCAGCCTCTTCTTTCCTTTGAAAAGAAAATGTTTCTTCTGAATAAAATTGGTGAAAATGCCCAAACACTGCATTCCTACCCCCTTACTCTTTATATTGACATCTCAGCCCCCTAGTCCTCTGAGCTCTGTTTAGAGACTACACCGCCAGCCCAACATGTACAAAAATCATGAGGAAGGTCCCCCAAAATCCCAAGACTGCCTTAAAATGTATGAGGTTTTTTTAATTATACATTTTGCATCCTTTTATTTTTTCTTCTTGTGTTTGATTCTTTAAGGGTTCCATTTTCCAGCTTTTCTTCACAGCCAGGGGGGCTAGAAACTTAATTTTTCAAACAAAAGTCAAAATTCTCACATAATCCCAACACTCCAGAAGCTGAGGCTCATAGAAAAACAGCAGTTATCTTGTGACTCGCTGTAAAATCATGAAAACTGACAACAGCATCAGGGTCACCTGTGAACTTGCAGTTTCTGTGACCCACGTCTCTTAAATGTCATGTTGGCTTATAGGGAAGTCGCAACCTTTGTCTTTGTGAAACTGGGTTTGTTCCCCTCAGTCAAATACCGCAGCCACATGGTAGCAAGAGAACATCATGAGAACATTTAGCTCCCTGGAAAGCAGTTACTGCATGAAGCAGTTACATTACTTTGATGCATGTGATCCACAGACCTCTGGAGCCAAGTAGCAGAAGTCCCAGGAGTACACAAGGGTTACAAGGATCCCCAAGGTCTGGGATTTACATTTCAGTTCACCAAAGTTCATCATGTGAGGTTTCCACTGAAAGCCTGGATCACACCTGGCCTCATCATTTTTGTCTTGTAGATGGCAGCATTAATGAGTGACTGGAAACAATAGGTAAGAAGGAGTTTTCCAGTGGGATTGGTGCAAAGTCCCGTCTAGTGGGTGAGAAGGTGTCTTCACTTAGACAAAGGTGAAGGGGTCAGAGATGAAATATTTCCAGGGGTTTCTTCTTATCTCTGCTCCCCTATTTTAAGAATTGCATGTTGTCTATATACCCCACAGTGGAACCCTTGCGCTACCGTCAATGTTCCCAGGTATCAAACACAGCCATGTGCATATCGCTGAAGGCCCTGGCACTGTGTAGATGTGAGACATCCAAGGGGGCATGTTTCCTTCCAGTGGTGGGAAATGCCCCAGCACTACATGCAGATTAGCCCCAGTCGCTGTTCTTTGTCCAGTCATCCTGTGACTCACCTGATGGGAGCCTCACACTTTTATAATTTACGTATATTATTTTAGTTAGGTATAAGTATAAATAAAAGAAAAATTAAATTTAAACAGGTCAGTTTTCAAAAACAGTGGGACATAATTAAGAGTTCTAAAAGCTCTGATTGAGTTCACCTGAACTGTAGTTAGAGTCTGTGTTTATCAACTATATGTAGCTTGTGGAATGAAAAGAGCTAAAAAATATGTTTTTCTGTTTCTTGCAGAAATTTTTAACTGGAATTCATGGAGACTTTTTCTCCTCCTCTACTTGACTGTATAATTAGTATTAATTGCATAAATGAAAAAGCCTGTTACAAAAAATACAAAAACTTTGAATAGCAAAATATAGATGACTTTTTCTGTATTATTATATTTCAAAAGATGAGAGATGGTGAACCAAGAAGGTTAACATAATTTGACTAAAATGAAATGATATTTATGATATCACTAAACTGCTGCAAAGTCATTCAGAGCTAGAAGAAAGCAGCTTGCTTTTTGCTCCTCTGGCTGAGCTTCTCCCAGCCCATGCAGGCCACATCTTTTTTTTCGTAAAGCAGCTGCCCTGACTACTTGCTTTCAGTGGAGTTTATGAGTCCAGCTACAGGGAGCTTATGGAGCATGCCCAAAACTACTACCCCCAATTTCAAAATCTTCTGGGTGTGCAATGCAAATTGTGCATCTGCCTAGCAGTAATGCTCCAGACACAACTTATTCCACTCCCCCCTTCACTCTAGATCTTTTACAGAGATGTCTCCCTATTAGACACGTGGGTTACCTTCACAGTCTGACAGCAGAACCACAAGGCTCTACTGGAGACAGTCGAATACCCAGCTCGGGTACGGAATATCGAAACAGGAACAGAGACCTCGTTCCTTGGCCCCTCATCCAGCACTGGGCCACTGAGCCCCAACTGCATTTTGCCGTTATTATATATGTAACAGGACCCACCAGAGAATCCAACTGAGGTCAGGGCCCCTTTGCGCTGGAGCTGGTCTGCAGGGGAAAATTGACCAGCAGAACTATACTGGTCTTACTAATCCTCCACAGCTATCCAGGGATAAGTCCCCGTGGGGACACTCTTATTGCAGTGTACGAGGGACTTTGTCCAGTTTAGCTTATGTCACTTTGAAAATGATGTAAACTTAACCCTGCTCAATACTCTCTGATTCTGGAATTAGTGGTCCCATAGGGAGTTATCCTGGGATGACTGTAGTGGTTTACGTTTCAGAGTGGTAGCCGTGTTAGTCTGTATCAGCAAAAACAACAAGGAGTCCTTGTGGCACCTTAGAGACTAACAAATTTATTTGGGCATAAGCTTTCATGGGCTAAAACCCACTTCATCAGATGCATGGAGTGGAAAATACAGTAGGCAGAATATATATACACAGTACATGAAAAGATGGGAGTTGCCTTACCAAGTGTGTGGGGGGGTCAGTTCTAACAAGACAATTCAACTAAAGTGGAACTGAGCTATTATCAACAGGAGGAAAAATCACTTTTGTAGCAGTAATCAGGGTGGCCCATTTCAAACAGTTGACAAGAAGGTGTGAGTAACAGTAGGGGGAAATTAGCATGGGGAAATTAGTTTTTAGTTTTTGTAGTGGGTCAGACAGCCCTAGCTCGGAAGAGTTCCCAATCTAAGGGGGGGATTTCAAATGCACCTGAGGGATTTAGGAGCACAGGGAAGTGGGTGCAGAGCACAGTCACACACATCTGCTCATAAATCCCTTAGGGGCTTTGAAAATTCTCCCTTTAGACAAGGCAGAATTAGTGTCCCCATTTCACAGATGGGGAACTGAGGCACAGTGAAATGAAGTGACAGGCCCAAGACTCTGGAGCAGAGCTGGGATTTGAACTCCAATCTCCCAGAAGTGTCACTCTGGTGGCTTAACCATGAGCCCAGCCTTAACCCCTACATTTGCAGTCTCTCTGAATAATGGATTATTTGTACCAAAGGAAGGACCTGGGCTGGGCTCTGGCTGGAGCAGTTCATGGCAGAGCTAAGATCTGACAGAGCTCGGTGTGGCCCTGGCCTGGCTGGGAGTGAGCAGAGGGCTGCAGGCTGCAGGGCAGAGTGACTGACAGCGTCCCCGTCAGGGGAAGGGAGGCGGGACTGAAGGAGGCTGCAGCAGTTACCTGGGCAAAGACAGTTACCGCAGGGACGTATTGTGCAGCACTGACCAATGCTTTCTCCCCAACACCAGCTCAGAGCTGGGCACTGGTATCTCTCCAGGCATCTCCCCTGCCTCCACTGCTCACAGCTGCTAAATGGGGTTCTCCCAGTCTCTGGTGCATGACGACAAAACTGATAAGAAGCTACTGAGGCATCATGAACTGTTTGTACTGTCAAAAGGATAGATATGCATTAATATTAGAAGCTTTTAACTAGTAATGGGGGGGGGTTGGGTTGTTTTAACTATGACGCGACGGAACTGTCTATATAATCTCACTAGTTATTGTAATCGTGGCTGGTTCTCTCTGGAGACGGGCCACTCTCTATTGTTGTGTGCACTCTTCAATAAAGAGCTTGTATTGGACCTTGCTGGTGTTGCCTGTCTCTCACTCTGCGGTCAGACAACGAACCTTGCCGTCTGGGTTAAAAAGTCCCCGACACTGAGTTACTTTGCTGGTTGTATCGGGGGGGAGGGTCCACAGACAGCTCCTGAAAGGTATTGCTGCTTCCAGAGGCAATGGCCCCTGCCACCTGGGATGTAACCCTGTGAGGATGTGCAGGGGCCAGGGTGCTTCCTTTCCTGCCTAGGGAAAGTGAAAGTGTTTTTGGAGTCAGCAGCAGGAGGGGAGCTGCCTCTGTCCCCTCGCCCAGTAACAAACACCTGTGCTGCTGTTCCTGAGCTCATGCTTTTGTCATCATTCCAGCCACTCTGCCTGTTTGGGCCACCACACCAAGAACAACACCCACAGTCCTGCAACACTGGGACAGCCCTGGGATCAGCACTAGCAGGGGTAGGAAAATGGCAGATCCCAGCATGGAAGAGGGAGACATACCAGGATCAGGGAGCTCAAGATTGGGAAGATTCCGACAAAAATGCCCAGGTTTTGTGTCTGAACCACTCACAGGGACTGAGAGTGATGGGAACGCCTGGATAGAGCTAAATCAAATTAAGTCGACTTTAATTCTGAATAAAACTGTCCACATAGGGCTTTAATGCAGTTTAATTAAACCACTTAACCTCCCCTCCCCTCCCCCCCACCCCCGAGCTTCCCAGCTTCTGATCAGGGTGAGCTGAATATTTTACATCAAGACCTTTTTTGGTAGAAGACTAGATATTTGACTATACTATTCTTTGTGTGTGTTTATGTATATATGTAAAGTGTTAGCTTTCCTTGGACATTTTCAAATGTTCATTGGAAAACCAACTGTCCTCCACACCCACTGCCCAAATATTTCATTATTTGGACATTTTCATCTGAAAAGTTTCCCCCACTTTTCAGGTTTTCATTTTTTTAATTAAAAGTAGGGTTGTCGATTAATCAGTTACCTCACGCGATTAACTCAAAAAAACCTAACTGTGATTAAAAAAATTAATCGTAATTAATCACACTGTTAAACAATAGAATACCAATTGAAATTTATTAAATATTTTTGGATGTTTTTCTACATTTTCAAATATATTGATTTCTATTACAACATAGAATACAAAGTGTACAGTGTTCACTTTATATTTTCGATTACAAATATTCGCACCGTAAAAATGATAAACAAAAGAAATAGGATTTTTCAATTCACCTCATACAAGTACTGTAGTGCAATCTCTTTATCATGAAAGTGTAATTTACAAATGTAGAATTGTACATTTACAAATGTAAAATTACAAATTTTTTTCGTTACACAACTGCACTCAAAAACAAAACAATGTAAAACTTTAGAGCCAACAAGTCATACTTCTTGTTCAGCCAATTGCTAAGACAAACAAGTGTGTTTACATTTACGGGAGATACTGATGACTGCTTCTTATTTACAATGTCACCTGAAAGTGAGAACAAGCATTCGCATGGCACTTTTGTAGCCAGCATTGCAAGGTATTTACTTGCTAGATATGCTAAACATTCATATGACCCTTCATGCTTCGGCCACCAGTCCAGAGGACATGCTTCCATGCTGATGATGCTCGTTAAAAAAATAATGTGTTAATTAAATTTGTGACTGAACTCCTTGGGGAGAATTGTATGTCTCCTGTTCTGTTTTACCCGCATTCTGCCATATATTTCATGTTATAGCAGTCTCGGATGATGACCCAGCACATGTTCGTTTTAAGAACACTTTCACAGCAGATTTGACAAAACACAAAGAAGGTACCAATGTGAGATTTCTAAGGAGAGATACACACACTCCCAGAACAGCACAGTCAGCCAGTTATAAACCAGGCTGTGACACAGGATGAGCCACATCAGTGTAACCCCTGCTAGCCCAGCGTGGCTCTCTGGGCTCTTGTAGTGAGAGGAACAGGAATTGGGTTTCTAGGGTGGCTACAGGCAGGAATAGTAGGTGATAGTAACACGGGTATTTTGCTCTGTAGGGCCTAGGTTCAATCGCTGCATCCCACCCAACCAGGGTTATCTAAATGATAAGCAAATAAGAAGTATGTCAGGGCTGAATCCCCACTCTGTCACTTTGAGTGCAGAACTTGGGGGCCCATAAGGATTTTAAAAATTAATACTTGTCACTCCAGGCTTGTATTACACTCCCAAGGTTACAGCTTTTCTCTGACCTTGGCTTGTTAAACACAGCCACCACCCAAATGCAAAAAAAAAAACCCTTTGAACCCAGGAAGGAGCACTTGGGAATTCCTCCCTGTGGGGTACCCTCAAGCCCTTTCACCCCCCTTCCCAGGAAGAGCTGAGAAAGAAAACAAAGGAAATTAGCTGTTGCTACCAGCTAATCAAACAACATTCACAAACTTCTTAGGACACCAAAAATCCAATAATGTTCTTTAAAAAGATAAAGTTTATTAAAAACAAAAAGGAAAAAAGGAAAAAAATATGTCTGGAACTTAGGCTTTTGCTAGATTTTAAAAGAGCATTTCCAAAAAAAAGCACCCAAAGTAGCTTTCTTGGGGGTTAAGCTTAAAGTTACAAGCAAAGAAAAGCATCCAGGGTTAGCACCGAGGAGTCCACAAGCCAATAAGAAATAAAAGAAATAACCATAATTGTATCTTTTTAGACATTCCCTAATTTTACTTACATATCTGAGGCTTCAGATAAGTAGGTTCGAGTTATGAATTGATAATCTATAATCATACCTGACTTAAAGCTGCTTACAGCATTGCTGCTCCGTGTCCCTGCAGCCCAGGGAGAACAGACAAAGGGAAAGCTTCCCCCCCCCCCATTTTAAAATGTTCTACCTTCCCATTGGCTCTTTTGGTCAGGTGCCCACTTCCTTTCCTTTACCTGGGGGACTTTTAACCCTTTACAGGAAAAGCAAGCAGCCACCAAGAGGGACTTTATAGCTAACTGGCTAGCTGTGTGTCCATAAAAGGGAGCTCCCCCTTTTTATTTATCACAAAATGATACCAGAGCTTGCTCCTTAGCTCAAGTGGCAGAGGCCTGTTTTTGTGGTCTAGCAGTTCCTGGGTTCAAACCTTATTTATGACTCCTTATAGAACCACTTGTACCCACCGTCACAGTGATTCCTCCTTAAGAGTCATGGGGGCTGTTCTACCCTGTGCCTCCTGTCCCACGTTCAAGTCACTTGCATTATATTCCACTGAACCTTAGACCCCTGGGCTGCTGTCTTCTGCCTCCACAGTGCTGCACAGGCTGGGACTGGAAGGGCAGTTTAGTGGTGGGGAAAGAGGATGGGATGGGAGTGGGGAGCAGATCCAGGGGCAGGGGAGTATCAGCACTCAGTGCTGAGTTGCAATGGGTCTCCTGAGTGATGGGAAGATGAATGGGTACCCCACTGGCACATAAACTCCTCACTGCTCACCATATGTCCACAGGTAACCGAACACCTGCCCTGATTCCTGGCCAGATAACACTTCTGCCAGGTTAATGTGTGACAGGCACCTTGGTGCTTTCACTTTCCCCTGGTCAGAGTTCACACACAGCTCTGGGACGCATTTCCCCGTCTGTCCCAGAACATCCATTTAGTTCCATGGGCGCTCTGTGTGGTGTGGGACCCCAGGTTCCTGACTTGCTGCATGGCATCTCCTGGGACATGCTGAATCCTTAAGGTAGGTCCTTCCCCGTTATTACCCCCTTTCCTTCACTCTCGAGGGCTGCTCACTCTCCTGCCCCCCAGAAGCAAATCCCCCCATACCACAGGCCATTCCCACCTCTCATCAGTGCTGGGCAAACCCCGACGGTGGGAGTGATTCACTGCTCAGCCCATTGTCCCCTCACTGCAGGGTGTGGCCATCTGGGGTTCCTTATGGCCTTTCCCTAGAGGGTGTGATAGGGTGCATGGGTGATTTGATGCCTCTTCAAAAGGGCCTTATAGCTAGGGTGACTATGTCCTGGTTTTGGCCAGGACAATCCCTTTTTTAGGCCCTGTCCTGACTTTTTTGGCAAAACAGGGCATTTTCCCCATTTTCTCTTACTGACTGATCATCACTTGGCAAGAGAAAACTGGACAAATGCACAATTTTGCCCAAAAAGTGTGGTGTGACCCCCTAGCGGGGCATGGAGGAATGGGGGAGGGAGTAGCAATGCCAGCCCCATGCTGAAGGGAGGGCTAGGGAGAGTGGCTCAGGCCGGCCGGCCCCACGTGCGGGCGGGCAGCAGGGGTCTTGGACCAGCCCCATGCACAGATGGGGGGTGGGGACTCAGGCCAGCTCCTCACACCGTGGGGGGGGGGGTCCATTGGCTCAGAGTTCAGGCATCTCCCTTGTTATTATTATCTGTATTACAATAGCACCTAGAAGCCCCAGCTGAGGTTTAAGTCCTGATTGTGCTGGGTGCTTCCCAGATCACAACAGAGATTAGGCCACACTGTGCTGGGTGCAGCACAGACCCTGACCAAGATTTGGGCTCCACTGTGCCAGGCGCTGCACAGACCCTGACCGAGATCTAGACCTCATTGTGCTTGGTGCTGCACAGACCATTACATAGGCCTGGGTCCCCATTGTGCCATGCGCTACAAAAACCCTAACTGAGATCAGGGACCCATTGTACTAGGTGCTGCACATACAGACCATGAGAGACCATCCTTGCCCCAAAGAGCCTCAGTCTGGCAATCAGGTGTAGCTGAGCCTAGCTGGGCTCAGATCCTTTCAAGCCTCGTCTCCATGGGACATTACTTTGTGTTACAACATGTGTTAGAACGGGACGCTGAACGCACAGGCCTGGTCAGTGTTGGAGGGATGTGTGGTGTTAGATAACATATTAACTGTCAGACCTAGTAGTTCATCAAGCCTTCGGCTCACACTCTGCCAACAATGGCAGCCTTGAATGTTGGCCTGTCCCCTCAAGCACCTCTGTGCTTTCTCCCATGCTGCCGCCATACACGGGAACAGCTCCCGTCAATGTTCACAAACCCACCATCTTCCCCTCCTCAAAATCCCCCCTTGGAGCTACTTCTGCTATGGGGCCAATTGAGCACTTGTTACTAGGAGACTCACCTGGGATGGGAAAGACCTGGGGTCAAATTCCTGCCCCAAATCTGAGGCAGGGACTCAAACCTGGTTCTTCCAAATCCCAGGTGAGTCCTTCAACCTCAGACTCTATCACATGCCCACTCTCCCTGTCTCTGAGTGAGACTTGCTCCCAGCTGTATTTAGTGCCGGGCCTGAACTGGTAGGTGCTCTCAGAGCACCTAGCCCTTAATCTATCTGTGTCTTTGTGGATCTGGCCCTTAACTCCTATTGAAAGTCAATGGGACCTAGGTGTTTTTTCAATATTTTACCCTGTGTTATTAGGCTAAACAAAGCTCCGTAAAGAAGCTGGAAACTAGAGCTGGTCAAGAATGTTTCATGAAAACCGTTTTAAATTAAAAATGGTTTTCAAAAGTATAGGAATATTTTCACCAAACAATTTTCATTTCATGTGAAAGTTTTCAAGAAAATAATTCATAACAAAAAATGTTCGAGTCCACTCTGATGGAATCAAAATGAAAAGTGCTTAAGGAGGAAAAGACTAAGAACTGAAATAAAAAAATAATAATAATTATGATTGCATTTTATTTTAATTGTATTTCCATTCTTGTTTAAACTATTTTGGTGGGGTTTTTTTAATCATCGTGTCAGAATATTGGAGGACTTTGGGAAAACTTTTAAATGAAAAGAAAATTTTTGTCAGAAGAAAATTCCCCATTTTCTCCAGCTTCCCAGAATGCCCAGCACCTCCCGTGCCCCAGCTCTGTGGCTCTCCCAGAGCCCCGCTTTGCACAAGGGCAAACAGGTAATAAAATGGCTCAGAAACCTACGCTCACCCTTTGCTCTGGGGCTGGGCTGGAGATGCAATGATAACAGAGAGCAGTTGGCCAGGGGCCAGACTCCAATTCCTCCTTCCTGGGCCAGGAAGGGCTGGGAGCTCTGCAGAGCGTGGGGCTGGATTAAGACAATGCTGGGCCCTAGGCTATTCCTGACATGGGGCCCCCATAGACCTGTCCCCTATCCATTGGAGTGGCAATGGTAGAGTCCCCCCTTCCCCTTCTAGAGAGACAGGGCCAGCACATGGGCCCCCTCTGCCCCCAGAAAGCTTGGGGCATCAACAAGGATTTTCCCCTTCACGTCTTCCCTCAGCAGCAGGTTATTGGTTGTAGAGATATATTTGTGCAGGAATATAATTTAGAGAGGTCAGTATTAGAGGAACAGTGTTATGAATATAGGAATTTTGAGCCAGCCCCTGGAAGCAGGGGCCAGTAGAACACAGCGTAGCAGTGCAGAGCAGTTCCCAACAGACGCTCTTTAGTTTGTTTTTAATAAAAGTTTGATTCCTTTCTCACTCACTGGTTTGTTGTTTAATGAACCCCAAGATCATGGTGTCAGAAGTGCTGTCTGAGAAAGAGACTGCAGAAGTCATTTTGAGGTTAATTCCTGTGTTTGAAACTGAAAGCAGAGGCAATGGGAGCAGGTAGATCAGGAAACAGAGACAAAACAAAAGGTTTTATATGTTTTATGAGCACAATAGTAGCCAGACTAGCTTAAGAAGGGAAGGAAGCCAAAAATGGATGTGTCACAACCTCCATCCAGTCTGCAAATTTCAGGCAATGTTGCAGAGAACTGGAAGAAATTCCGACAGAGATTTGAATTGTATTTAGCAGCCACAGAGGCAGAGGAGGAAAATGACAAAGTGAAATCATCAGTGACAGATTTCAGAGTGGTAGCCGTGTTAGTCCGTATCAGCAAAAACAACGAGGAGTCCTTGTTGTTTTTGCTGAAATCATCAGTGTTTTTCCATGTTTTGGGGGAGAAAGCACTGGATATTCATGACACCTTTAAGTTTGAAGAACATTGCATGCCAAAAACGAATGAGACTTGTGAGAGACACCAGTTTTTTATGTATAAGCAGGGTCTGAATGAATGTTTCCTTGACAGCTAGCTGGGAGGGGGAGAGACTTTTGGTGTGTTGATGTAAATACAGTTTTCTCCTGCTCTGCTCACATATTCAGCAGATAGAGCTGTGTCAAAGTAATCAACTTTGGCTGGTGTTGGGTACAAATCACTTTAGTACTGAATGTAGGGGTAGGGAAATATGGTTACCAATGTTGTAATTATTGTGGGAGTACAGGAAAGCTGGACTGTGCTTAACCTGTCTCAAATGAGGGTTCACCCTCAGTTGAAAGAACCTCATTAAGCCAGAGGTTCAAATGGCAGATCCCTGTGAAAAAAGAGGTGAGGACCCATGTCTTAGCTTGGAGACTGCAAACCCTTCCCAAGGGTTCTCCCTAGACTAGGGTGACCAGATGGCAAATGTGAAAAATCGGGACAAGGGGTGGTGCCTATATAAGAAAAAGCCCCAAATATCAGGACTGTCCCGATAAAACCGGGACATCTGGTCACCCTACCCTAGACTGAGTTAACCTGTTCCTCTCCTCTCTTCTCCCCCCACACACTATTCAAAGAAAGAGCTAAATAGGCTTCATTAGGCACCTCTTTGTTATGTTAAATGATCAGTCAGAGCTGAAACCAGTTGTGGTAGGACAATGTTCCTGCTCTGCTGGCTAAGAACTAGAACTCACTTGAGATGGGGCAGTGTTTCTGCTCAGCCTGAAAAGACATCATCATCTGGGGGCCAACTAAAAGGGGGGGCATAGTTGTAGACTGTGGGAAGACTTGGATGCAACTAGAGCAGCAACTTTGAAACTAAATAGGAAGAAATGTGTTTTCAGGGTAACAGAACTGACTTTTGTTCAAGATATTATTTCCAATGAAGGTGTAAAACCTGATAAGAGTAGGGTTTTAGCCATTGAAATGATGCCACACCCCCAGTCAAGGATCATGACCAATGATTCCTGGGAATAGTTAATTATCTTGGAAAATTCATACTAGGGCTGTCAAGTGATTTAAAAAAGTAATCACTGTTAATCACATGATTAAAAACATAATTAATCATGCTATTAATTTTAATTAATGATGATTAATATTAATTTCAATTACAACACAGAATACAAAGTGTACAGTGCTCACTATAGTTATTTTTAATTACAAATATTTCAACTGTAAAAAACAAAAAAATGTATTTTTCAATTCATAGAATCATAGAATCATAGAATATCAGGGTTGGAAGGGACCACAGGAGGTCATCTAGCCCAACCCCCTGCTCAAAACAGGACCAATTCCCAACTAAATCATACCAGCCAGGGCTTTGTCAAGCCGGGCCTTAAAAACCTCCAAGGAAGGAGATTCCACCACCTCCCTAGGTAACGCAGTCAGTGCTTCACCACCCTCCTAGTGAAATAGTGTTTCCTAATATCCAACCTAGACCTCCCCCACTGCAACTTGAGACCATTGCTCCTTCTTCTGTCATCTGCCACCACTGAGAACAGCCGAGCTCCATCGTCTTTGGAACCCCCCTTCAGGTAGTTGACGACTGCTATCAAATCCTCCCTCATTCTTCTCTTCTGGAGACTAAATAATCCCAGTTTCCTCAGCCTCTTCTCATAAGTCATGTGCTCCAGACCCCTAATCATTTTTGTTGCCCTCTGCTGGACTCTTTCCAATATTTTAACATCCTTCTTGTAGTGCGGGGCCCAAAACTGGACACAGTACTCCAGATGAGGCCTCACCAATGTTGAATAAAGGGGAATGATCATATTCCTCGATCTGCTGGCAACGCCCCTACTTATACAGCCCAAAATGCCATTAGCCTTCTTGGCAACAAGAGCACACTGTTGACTCATATCCAGCTTCTCATCCACTGTGACCCCTAGGTCCTTTTCTGCAGAACTGCTACCTAGCCATTCGGTCCCTAGTCTGTAGCAGTGCATAGGATTCTTCCGTCCTAAGTGCAGGACTCTGCACTTGTCCTTGTTGAACCTCATCAGGTTTTTTTTGGCCCAATCCTCTAATTTGTCTAGGTCCCTTCTTATCTGATCCCTACCCTCCAGCGTATCTACCACGCCTCCCAGTTTAGTGTCATCTGCAAACTTGCTGAGAGTGCAGTCCACACCATCCTCCAGATCATTAATAAAGATATTAAACAAAACTGGCCCCAGGACCGACCCTTGGGGCACTCCGCTTGAAACTGGCTGCCAACTAGACATGGAGCCGTTGTTCACTACCTGTTGAGCCCGATGATCTAGCCAGCTTTCTATCCACCTTACAGTCCATTCATCCAGCCCATACTTCTTTAACTTGGTGGCAAGAATACTGTGGGAGACCGTATCAAAAGCTTTGCTAAAGTCAAGGAATAACACATCAGCTGCTTTCCCTTCATCCACAGAGCCAGTTATCTCATCGTAGAAGGCAATTAGGTTAGTTAGGAATGATTTGCCTTTGGTGAATCCATGCTGACTGTACCTGATCACTTTCCTCTCCTCTAAGTTTTTCATAATTGATTCCTTGAGGACCTGCTCCATGATTTTTCCAGGGACTGAGGTGAGGCTGACTGGCCTGTAGTTCCCCGGATACTCCTCCTTCCCTTTTTTAAAGATGGGCCCTACATTAGCCTTTTTCCAGTCATCCGGGACCTCCCCCGATCGCCATGAATTTTCAAAGATGATGGCCAATGGCTCCACAATCACATCCGCCAACTCCTTTAGCACCCTCGGATGCAGCGCATCCGGCCCCATGGATTTGTGCTCATCCAGTTTTTCTAAATAGTCCCGAACCACTTCTTTCTCCACGGAGGGCTGGTCACCTCCTCCCCATACTGTGCTGCCCAGTCCAGCAGTCTGGGAGCTGACCTTGTTTGTGAAGACAGAGGCAAAAAAAGCATTGAGTACATTAGCTTTTTCCACATCCTCTGTCACTAGGTTGCCTCCCTCATTCAGTAAGGGGCCCACACTTTCCTTGACTTTCTTCTTGTTGCTAACATACCTGAAGAAACCCTTCTTGTTACTCTTAACATCTCTTGCTAGCTGCAACTCCAAGTGCGATTTGGCCTTCCTGATTTCACTCTTGCATGCCTGAGTGATATTTTTATACTCCTCCCTGGTCATTTGTCCAATCTTCCACTTCTTGTAAGCTTCTTTTTTGCGTTTAAGGTCAGCAAGGATTTCACTGTTAAGCCAAGCTGGTCGCCTGCCATATTTACTATTCTTTCTACACGTCGGGATGGTTTGTTCCTGCAACCGCAATAAGGATTCTTTAAAATACAGCCAGCTCTCCTGGACCCCTTTGCCCTTCATGTTATTCTCCCAGGGGATCCTGCCCATCTGTTCCCTGAGGGAGTCAAAGTCTGCTTTTCTGAAGTCCAGGGTCCGTATTCTGCTGCTCTCCTTTCTTCCTTGTGTCAGGATCCTGAACTCAACCATCTCATGGTCACTGCCTCCCAGGTTCCCATCCACTTTTGCTTCCCCTACTAATTCTTCCCTGTTTGTGAGCAGCAGGTCAAGAAAAGCTCTGCCCCTAATTGGTTCCTCCAGCATTTGCACCAGGAAATTGTCCCCTACACTTTCCAAAAACTTCCTGGATTGTCTGTGCACCGCTGTATTGCTTTCCCAGCAGATATCAGGGTGATTAAATTGACAGGATTCAGAGTAGCAGCCGTGTTAGTCTGTATCCGCAAAAAGAATAGGAGTACTTGTGGCACCTTAGAGACTAACAAATTTATTAGAGCATAAACTTTCGTGGGCTACAACCCACTTCTTCGGATGCATATAGAGTGAAACATATATTGAGGAGATATATATACACACATACAGAGAGCATGAACAGGTGGGAGTTGTCTTACCAACTCTGAGAGGCCAATTAAGTAAGAGAAAAAAAACTTTTGAAGTGATAATCAAGATAGCTCAGTACAGACAGTTTGATAAGAAGCAAGTGTGAAAATACTTACAAGGGGAGATAGATTCAATGTTTGTAATGGCTCAGCCATTCCCAGTCTTTATTTAATCCTGAATTGATTGTGTCTAGTTTGCATATCAACTCCAGCTCAGCAGTCTCTCGTTGGAGTCTGTTTTTGAAGTTTTTCTGTTTTAAGATAGCCACCCGCAGGTCTGTCATAGAATGGCCAGACAGGTTAAAGTGTTCTCCCACTGGTTTTTGAGTATTATGATTCCTGATGTCAGATTTGTGTCCATTAATTCTTTTGCGTAGAGACTGTCCGGTTTGGCCAATGTACATGGCAGAGGGGCATTGCTGGCACATGATGGCATATATCACATTGGTAGATGTGCAGGTGAACGAGCCCCTGATGGTATGGCTGATGTGATTAGACCCTATGATGATGTCACTTGAATAGATATGTGGACAGAGTTGGCGTCGGGCTTTGTTACAAGGATAGGTTCCTGGGTCAATGTTTTTGTTCAGTGATGTGTGGTTGCTGGTGAGTATTTGCTTTAGGTTGGGGGGTTGTCTGTAAGCGAGGACGGGTCACAAATCTGACATCAGGAATCATAATACTCAAAAACCAGTGGGAGAACACTTTAACCTGTCTGATATGCAAACTAGACACAATCAACTCAGGATTAAATAAAGACTGGGAATGGCTGAGCCATTACAAACATTGAATCTATCTCCCCCTTGTAAGTATTTTCACACTTGCTTCTTATCAAACTGTCTGTACTGAGCTATCTTGATTATCACTTCAAAAGTTTTTTTTCTCTTACTTAATTGGCCTCTCAGGGTGATTAAAGTCTCCCATGAGAACCATGTCCTGCGATCTAGCAACTTCTGTTAGTTGCCGGAAGAAAGCCTCGTCCACCTCATCCCCCTGGTCCGGTGGTCTATAGCAGACTCCGACCACGACATCACCCTTGTTGCTCACACTTCTCAACTTTATCCAGAGACTCTCAGGTTTTTCTGCAGTTTCATACCGGAGCTCTGAGCAGTCATACCCCTCTCTTACATACAACACAACTCCCCCACCCTTTCTGCCCTGCCTGTCCTTCCTGAACAGTTTATATCCATCCATGACAGTACTCCAGTCATGTGAGTTATCCCACCAAGTCTCTGTTATTCCAATCGCATCATAGTTCCCTGACTGTGCCAGGACTTCCAGTTCTCCCTGCTTGTTTTCCAGGCTTCTTGCATTTGTTTATAGGCACTTAAGATAACTCATCGATCGTCCCGCTTTCTCATACAAGTGCTGTCATGCAATCTCTTTATCATGAAAGTTGAACTTACAAATGTAGAATTATGTACAAAAAACCTGTAATCAAAAATAAAACAGTGTAAAACTTTAGAGCCTACAAATCAACTCAGTCCTACTTCTTGTTCAGCCAATCTCTCAGACAAACAAGATAATGCTGTCCACTTCTTGTTTACAATGTCACCCGAAAGTGAGAACAGGCGTTCACATGGCATTGTTGTAGCCGGTGTTGTAAGAGATTTATGTGGCAGATGCACTAAAGATTCATATGTTCCTTCATGCTTCAACCACCATTCAGAGGACATGCATCCATGCTGATGACAGGGTTCTTCTCTATAACGATTAAAAGCACTGTGGCCTGATGCATGTTCATTTTCATCATCTGAGTCAGATGCCACCATCAGAAGGTTGATTTTCTTTGTTGGTAGTTTGGGTTCTGTAGTTTCCACATCAGAATGTTGCTCTTATAAGAGTTCTGAAAACATATTCCAGACCTTGTCCCACTCAGATTTTGGAAGGCACTTCAGATTCTTAAGCCTTGGGTCGAGTTCTCTATCTATCCTTATAAATGTCACATTGGTACCTTCTTTATGTTTTGTCAAATTTGCAGTGAAAGTGTTCTTAAAAGTAAACATGTGCTGGGTCATCATCCAAGACTACTATAATATGACATATTTGTCAGAATGCAGGTAAAACAGAGCAGGAGACATGCAATTCTCCCCCAAGGAGTTCAGTCACAAATGTAATTAACACATTAAAGACACACTTAGAGAGGCAGATTAATGACTCTGCTCAACAGTCTTAGCTAAGAGCCACTTACCTTTTAGTTCACGCGGTAGCAGCTCGTGCACTAAGCTCCAGAAGTCCCCGGTTTGATCCGGCCCACTGACAGCCACGGTCTGTTGGTGTTACACTGGGTCACCATCCAAGATTGCTATAACATGAAATATATATCAGAATGTGGGTAAAACAGGAGAGGAGACATACAATTCTCCCCCAAGGAGTTCATCACGAATTTAATTAACACAATATTTTTTTAACGAGCATCATCAGCATGGAAGCATGTCCTCTGGAATGGTGGCCGAAGCATGAAGGGGCATACAAATGTTTAGCATATCCGGCACATAAATACCTTGCAATGCCAACTACAAAAGTGCCATGTGAACACCATTATCTCCCAGAAATATAAACAAACTTCATTGTCTTAGCTATTGACTGAACAAGAGGTCAGACTGAGTGGACTTGTAGGCTCTAAAGTTTTACATTGTTTTGTTTTTGAGTGCAGTTATGTAACAAAAAAAATCTACATTTTTAAATTGCACTTTCACGGTAAAGAGATTGCCCTACAGTACTTGTATGAGATGAATTGAAAAATACTATTTCTTTTGTTTGTTACTTTTACAGTGCAAACATTTGTAATAAAAAAGAATAATATAAAGTGAGCACTATATACTTTGTATTCTGTGATGCAACTGAAATCAATATATTTGAAAATGTAGAAAAACATCTAAACATATTTAATAAATTTCAATTGGTAGTCTGTTGTTTAACAGTGCAATTAAAACTGTGATAAATCGTGATTAATTTTTTGAGTTAATGTAGATCTGATTGAAAAGTAAATTCAAGTACTGAACAGGAAACTGCAACAAATAAGAGAGGAAATGGAGAAAGATGAATTAATGGAGATCCTTAAAGAAGTGATAATTAAAGGGTGTTCTGGAGAAGTAAACAGTTGCTCTCCAAGTATGAGAGACTATTGGAGCTGCAGACATGAACTTACTGTGATAGAAGGGGTGATATTCAAGGGCATCAAAGTTGTAATGCCAATGAGCCTCCAGAAATGAATGCTACAGAAGATCCATGAGGGTCATTTAGGGTTGAGAAGTGCAAACAGCGAGCACAAGAAGTGTTATATTGACTGTGGATCAATAATCACATTAACTAATGCTCCAGGAAGTGGCTTTTCATGCTTGAAATACAAGCCATGCCAAGAAGCAGAGCTGCTCAGACCTCCTCCAGTTCCACAAAGGCCTTATGAGATGGTCAGCCCTGACTTATTTCCCTGGCAATCAAAGGATTATTTAATAGTCACAAATTATTATTCTCTGTATCCACAAATTCGCACACTGCACATCACTAAGAGTAAGTCAGTGACAGACGGCATGAAAGGAATCTGCTCCAGACATGGAATTCCAGATGAAGTCTTTAGCAATAAGAGGCCGCAATTTTCCAATGCAGATTTTGAGTAATTTTCCATAGATTGGGATTTTCATCACAAAACATCAAGTCCAAATTCCACAAGTCCATTTGATTGGGGGTAAAGGTCCATACAGATAGTAAAGAACCTTATGAAAAAGACTTTCAAGGGTGGGGTTGATTTGCATAAATCTATTGGCTTACCAAAATACACCTCTGGAGAATGGCTCTTCTCCAGCTCAGCTATTAATGGGAAGAAGGATCAGATCTAATTTACTAGTCACGGATAATTTGCTGAAATCTGATCATAATGAATCCAAATCGAAGATAAAATAAAATCAGAAGTGGAAGCAGAAATATTATTTTGGCCTGTGAACTTCCATCTCTTAACCCAGTTGATGGATTATACTTGAGAAATCACATCTCTAATACTTGAGGCCAAAGGATTGCCATTAAAGAACAGCTGCATCCAAAATCTTATGTAGACCAAGCAGCCCAAGGGGACATATTTTGGTGTAGTTGAAGGGATCTAAGAGAAATCCCAGAAAGCTCCAAAATGTTGGCAGTAGATGTGGACTCTGGAATTTCCCAATCGACTGATCATTCACTGTTTTTTTGTTTAATGAATCCCAAGATCATTACAAAGGTGGTTAGTGGGGAGATGGGTCCCCAGAGCTTTTCCCCCTGTTAAAATGCACAGTCCCTGCTGGGTGGGGTTGGCAAGGCCCAAACAGCAGTGGGGCAGGCACTAAACCTCTGGCTGAGCTGCATGGATCAGTTCCCCTCTCGGAGCTCTGGTCCCCGACTCTCTGCAGACTCAGGCAGGTGTTGCTGGGACCATTAAACCAAGGGCACGATTCTGAGCTTTTTTCCTCACACGTGAAATCAGAAAACTTGTTTTTTCTTTAAAATGCAAGACAAGAATCTGCCAGACCCCTGGGCACAGGCCTACAGTGCCTAGGTCCTAACTCTGCCCTGGGCAGCTGCCGATAATGAGAAGGCCTTAATCCTGCCCTCCAGCAATTCATGTCATTCCCAAGTGATCTTGGATAGGCTGAGAAGGGAGATCTCTTTGCGGGGAGGGTCTCCATTGTTATGCTTCCGGCACACACAGAGGAGTTAGATCAGAAGTGGGCAAACTACAGCCTGCGGGCCGGATCTGGCTCCTCAGGGCTTTGGCTCCAGCCCACGGGATTGCCCCCCATGGCACCATGGGCTCCACCCTCAGAAGCAGCCGGCACCATGTCCCTGCAGCCCCTGGGTGGGGGGGGCGGGGGAAGAAGGCTCAGTGCGTTGCCCTTGGCTCCAGGCACTGCCCCCCGCAACTCTCATTGGCTGGGAACAGGGAACCACGGCCAATGTGAGCTTCGGGGGCGGTACCTGGAGGCATGGCAAGAGCAGCGCACGTGGAGCCCTCCATCCCCCACCCCTCCCACAGGGGCCGCAGCACTTCCCTGCCCTGCCCTGGTGCGCGCTGCTGCCACCCCAGAGCTACTTTAGGTAAGCGGTGCCAGGCCAGAGCCGAACCCCTCCTGCACCCCACCCCCCAGCTCCCTGCCCTAAGCCCCCTGCCTGCACCTCGCACCCCTCCTGCACTCCAACTCCCTGCCCTAAGCCCCCTGCTGCACCCCACACTCCGTGCACCTGAACCGCCTGCCCTGAGCCCCCTCATACACCCTGCACCCCTGTGCACCCCAACCCCCTACCCTGAGCCCCCTCCCGCAGTCAGCACCCCTTCTGCACCCTGCCCTGAGCCCCCTCCTGCACCCCAACCCCCTTCCCTTAGCTCCCTCATACACACCGCACCCCTTCTCTGCCCCAATCCCTTACCCTGAGCCCCTTCCTGCACAACACACTCCCTCCCACACCCCGCACTCCCTCCCACCCCCCAACCCCTTGCCCCAGTCCTGCATACAATTTCCCCACCCATATGTGGCCCTTGGCCCAAAAAGTTTGCCCACCCCTGAGTTAGATAATCCAGAACAATAACACAGAAGGACTCAAAACAGAGAGGGACAAAGCAGGCTGCTCCCTAAGGCAGAGAGGCCCAGGTCACTCCACTTTGCTCTAGGCTGCTCTGTGTACAACTGCCTGCTGCTGGACCCAGATCACACACTTCCCTAAAAAGCCCCGGCCTGCGAGCAGGACCAGGAAAACCCCCATTTACAGTGACAGTTTACAGTTCCAATACAGTTTTCAATGCACCATGCACATGATGAATGGACTTGAAGGGAGCTGGAAGTGAAACAGAAATAGATTGACAGATGTTAAGGCCAGAAGAGCCCATTCAGTCCATCCTCTCTGACCCTGTGTACACAGGCTGGAGAATTGGGGGCAGGAGGCCTGAATCTTTGAGCAAAGCTGTGATGGCCCCTGCTGACCCTCAGCATATATCTTACTGTAATGTCTACTGATGTGATCTATGATGGTCTCCCAGTGATGTCAAGGGCAGGGGACTGGGTATCTGACAGCGCCTCCTGGTGTCTGTGACAGCTGCTGCCAGCCCCATCCCTGTCACTTGGCAGCATCACTTGCCGAAGTGTGTGACTTTGGATAAGCTGACCCCATACAAAGGTGCCCAGATGTAACCCACTGGCCAGGGTATGAGACGAGCCCCTCTGGGCCTGATCCACATGACATGTGAGTCTGTCACAGCTCCAGCTGCACAGCCTGGATCTTTAGCTCACACTGTAGAGCCCTATGCAGTTACCTGTGGAGAGCCCTGGGTCAGGCATCTGCTGTGTTGTCCAAGGTGGAGGCAGGCACAGAGCCAGGCCCCTTTTGCAGGGGGAACAGCGGTGTGGGTACCACTGGGGTTACCTGGAAGTGGCCATGTTCTGCTGCAGGCTCACCCTGAACTGGAATCAGGGGGACACCTGCACCAATGGATGGTCAGAGACCTGACAAGGGGAGGAAATGGGGATGGATACACGGCACTGCCAGGGGGTGGAAATTCCTAGTGCCAGACCTGGGCAGGCAACAGAGCAACCTGAGAGGGGTGAAATCCTCTCCTGTCCCTGCGGAGCAGAGTGGGTCAGCTGAGACGCTGGATGGGGCATGTTCCCTGCACTGCCGGCCCCTCACACAGTCTGGGGAGTGTTAACCATCCCTGCTCTCTCCTTACAGGTCCCTGCCCATGGTGTTCCTATGGCGACGCGGTGGCGGCTCTGTGTGTGCAGCCTGGGGATCCTCCTCCTGGTACCGTGTTCTCTCTCTGGTAAAAATGTTTGAATCCCAATTATATCCCTCCCTGTTCCCCATGTACACAGCCCCCTGCAGGGCTGGGGTCGGGGGATCTAAGGCTCAATGACCCCCCCACACACACCTGGACAGCCTTAGTCCTGCAGAGTAGAGGTCAGGCCCAGGAGGCTGTGGGGAGGGGATTACATTGGGGTGACCGGGGCGTATCCTAGCTCTGGTCGGCAGGATTGTTCGATCTTGCATCAAGTCACCCAGCTCCTGCTGCCCCTGAGAGAGGCTCCCAGAGCCCCCAACACTGATACCTTCCTGTTCTGCCATGGGACGCAAAGGCACCACTGGGAACCTGGATTCTTATGGCCTGCAAGGCTGAGATCTTCACAGCTGCCTGAGGAATTGGGAAACCCAGTTCCCATTAGGATGAATGAGAGCTGCAGCGTTGCCAACCCCAAACCTTCAAACGCCAGGTGTCAGGCCTCAAAAATCAGGAGATTGGCTAAACAAGCATAAGATTTAAAAACCAAAGGGGAAAAAAATCACCTTTTGGCTTTTTCTTATTTCTCTTGTTTTTTGAACCTTTGGTCACATTCGAGTCACATTTTAAATATTTTCTCTGCAACCACTAAAGCTAGAAACTGACTTTTATTTTAAATGAAAGCTGAGATTCTCACAGAAACACATGCCTCCAGGAGCTGGGGCTTTATGGAAAACACTTAGTAGCCCAAGAGCTGGGAATGCTGGTATCAATATCTCTGTGGTGGCTTTGAAAATCTCACCCTAATCCCCCCCTCTGTAACCACACAGTGAGTATCAGGTGTTGCAGCTCCACAGTAATTCTTCTAAATGCTGCATGGTGTGACAAATGACCGTGGAGATCCTTCAGACACAGCTATGTTACAGACATAACTCACCTTCAGATGCTTAATTCCCCCCAGACACCAATCCCAAGAACAGTAACTCTCTATCTGAGCCAGTTTCTGTTTCGGGTATTGAGTCCATGGAAGGAATGTTCATCGTCCCAAAGGTCCATCAAAGACCCAATACCCTCAGGCCAGGCTGAAGCCCTCTGAGGTGGCCTCTCAGCAGCCATTGTGGGGCTATGTGGATCAGAAATGGGTTTATCAGAGAAGTTGATCGCAGTGGAAAGAGCTCATAACTCGGTGCCATAGGGCTGTGCAGGGTGCTATGAATTGGCAGGTGGCTTCCCGCTGGGGCCACCTCTTGCTAATAGAACGTAGGTAGGTTTCAAAACAGGCACCCTTGGAGGAGTTTCTGGAGGATTGTAGGACAACATTCGAGGACTAGCTTGTGTCAGCCGTGGCATGGCTGCACTGCCCTGAATCCACACTGAGGGCACACTACACGACACCCCAAGTCGATATAACTTACGTTGCTCTCCCATCAGCACAGTGCATCTTCACCAGACATGCTACAATGGCGCACCTGTATCAGTGCAGCTATGCTGATGTAGCGCTGTAGGGTAGACTTGCCCGGAGAGCAACTTAGTTGAGCTACATGTGACTCATGACTGAAGGAATTTTGTATTTAGCTCAGTGACGTCCACTCCTCTCACTCACTGTGTGTCTTTACCAGCTGGGCCCTGGTTCAGTGATATCCTCTCCTCTTTCCTCTCATTCACTCCTGGGGTTTTCTATTCCAGAGAAGTTCTCCCTGGCTGGCTCCCCGCGCCCCGTGGTGGGGGTAGTTGGCCGGGATGTGGTGTTACCCTGCCAGGTCTCACCTCCAGCCCGGCTGCCCAGCATGGAAGTCCTGTGGAGGAAAACTGGATCAGGATATATCTCGGTTCACGAGTACTCAGATGATGGTTCCCAGGACCTGCCAGGGGAGAGTTACCAGAACTGGACAGAGCTGTTCTGGCAGGAGTTCAGCAGTGGGAATGTCTCCCTGAAGCTGAAACGGCTCCAAGTGGCAGATGACGGGAAATACCAGTGCTTTGTGAGGAAACCAGAATGGAGCCGTGAAGTCACCACTGAGTTACGGGTCACAGGTGAGACATGGCACTAAGTGGCACTGTGTCTGGGCAGCCAGAGCCTCCTTTACCACTGGGGCTGCCCCTAGACTGAGCCCAGCATGGCAGTAGGGTCCTGTGCTGCAGGGAGTGGTGTGCAGGACTCAGTAGGGGGCGCTCTTCCCTCACACTCAGCGCTGACCCCACTGTGGTGATAGCAGGGTCAGTGCTGCATTAAACAACCTCTTTTCAATGAGACAGAGAGCTACAGTGCTTCGTTCTCATGGTCATGGTGATGCTGTTTGAGGGAGTGGGACCTTTACCCCCATGTTCTGCCCAAATCCCAGTTCAGGTGATAATTTTGTTCCGTGTCCCTGAAACTCCCCCTGCAGTTTCCAAGGGCTGGGATATTGTTTGTTATTCCCTGGACACTGACCCCACGTTCAGTGCTGCACAAGGGCAGTGGAAGGGACGGTCTCTGCCCATTTAGCTCACTGAGTAACCTAGCCCCAGACAATACAGTTCAGAAATGTCAAGCCCCAGGTGAGGGGCCCCCCCTGCAAGAATGCAGAGCATTGAGGTTGTTTTAAATCATCTCCCATCTTTGGTGGCTCCTGATCCAAAGACTCTGCAGGAGATGACTGCTTTTAGGGAGAGATTTACATGAGGCGAGGGTGGTTGTATGCAGCACTGGGATAGGGAAATCCAAGCATGAGTATGGCTTGGCCTGGGGCACTGTTATCAGTGTGAGAGAAGGACACTAGAGGGAGGGTGGCATAGGAGGAGTTGAAGCAATGATGTAGGTGGGGTCACCATCCCTCACTTCCTGCTCTGTACTGAAGGGATCCTGACAGCTGCTGGGCTCCACCCCAGAAGTGGCTGCATTTCATCAGCAGGTCCATAAATCTTTGTGAACAGTTCCTCTCTTAGGCTGCAGTGCACAGTGGAGAAGAGGTCCATCAATGGCTATTAGCCAGGATGGGCAGGGATGGTTTCCCTAGCCTCTATTTGCCTGAAGCTGGGAATGGGTGACAGGGGATGGATCACTTGATGATTACCTGTTGTGTTTATTCCCTCTAAAGTACCTGGCATTGGCCACTGTTTTGGGGACACGATACTGGACTAGATGGTCCTTTGGTCTGACCCAGTATCGTTGGTCTTATGTTCTTATGTAGTGCTCTATGGAAATGCAAGATGGCATTATTTAATTTCCCCAGTCATCAGGATGAGGGATCCAGGGAGGGTTTGCACATAGGGGAATGGAGCTTTCCAGCCACAGTCCCTTATATCCAGAGGTAGCTGGGGAATCACATGATGCAACCAAAGACACGATTTCCTGATACACACACTACCTGTCTCTCCCTGCAGCTGTGGCTCCAGTGTTCATTGACGTACTGGGCCCCCGGGGCCAGGCAATCGGGCTGATCTGTAGATCCACAGGCTGGTTCCCCAAACCCGAACTCCAGTGGGTTGGAAAGAACTGGCAGAACCTGGTGATGGAGAATGTGACCGTGACTCAGGACAGGGAGAACCTGTATAGTGTTGTGAGTCACGTCACTGTCACAGAAGGGGAAGACAATGGAGACATCAGCTGCATAGTGCGGAATGGTCTGCTGGAGACCGAGCGACAATCTGCCATTCACCTCTCACGTGAGTCCCCCCATGCAGAAGGAGTGATCATGGGAGTGGGGGAGGGGCACTGGGTCTCTTGGGAATTGCACTTGACTAGGGCCTATTTCTGGTACTGAGACAGGAAATATCCCTCTAACCTGTTCTGTGTGGCCATTAGTGATGCAGGTTTCTGTGATCTGGACAAACTACCTGTCAGGAGCTGGGCTGAGTCTTATAACTCAATATCATTCTTCGAGGAGATGACATGTTTGGTTGATAAAGGTAACTGGGCAGACCTAATAGACGCTGAGTAGTATAAGGTCCCTACCATCAATCAAACCCCAACCCCGCCTCTTGACCCCTTAAACCCCACCCCTTGTCCCCCTTAAACCCTGCCCACCTGTCACCGGAAGTCCAGCCCCATGGGGGTATTACTTCCAGGGTCAAGGCAGACAAATGTTTCATGTAACCCCTCTAAGAACTCCTCCCACTGCCCTCTACCAATCAGTATGGGTTTTGCTCCTGTAGGACTGCCCCAAGAAGAGATTTGGCCAATCAGCGGGAGTTTTGGGGCGGGGTGACACAGCCGGAAGTGGGTCATGTGACCCCTCTAACAACTCCTCCCACCGCCCTCTACCAATTGCGATGGGTTTCAGCCACATAGGACCACACCAAGAGCAGCTTTGACCAAAATAGGGCAGATTCTGGGACGGTGTGAACCACTGAGAAGAGGGTCGTGTGACCCCTCTAAGAACTCCTCCCAGCACCCTCTGCTAATCAGAGCGCAGCACCATCACCCAATAAGTCCCAGCGGTGGGCAGAAGAGGCCATCTTTTACCAAGAACACATCTTTTAGATATCATGGAAACATGGACTCCTTCACCACCCCGGTGAGAACTTTGGACTTGTTTGGAGAAAGCACTACCTCAACGACAGTTCCGCTGAGGGCCCTTTGACTCAACCATTGATGGATATGCAGGAACCCAACCCCCGAAACCCAAACCCTCGTGAGGCACCCCGATGAGTGTGAAAGCCTCTCATTGTTCACCCCCCTAGAGGTGGAAGGCTATCATACCTTGGAGGAGTCACCCACAGACAAGGTGAATGGAAAAGACATTGCTCAGGTAAATGAATGTTTAAGAAGTTACGGTTGAGGATCTGGTGTAATGGGGTTAGGAACCGACCTGGGATTGCGTAAATCTAAAAACAAGGAATGGGGTGCTTACACCGTTTCTTTTCTTAAAATCTCTCAACAGCTCAACGATGCCTTTCTAGAGGCCTTTGAGAACTTACACATCAGTAGGCCTGTGGGAGTAAATATATCAGCTGTTTTTGCTCATGTCTGAGAGACAGATCTCAAGAGGAAAATCCGGAAAAGGACAAAATGAAAGAATGAAACAGCTCAGCCTCCCTTATGGTAGGGGTCATGGCATCCATTTTTTACAGGCAGCTGCAAAAGGTTGTGTTAAACCAAGCGATTAATAAAACTTATTTAAATGTGTCAATATGAATGTGTCCCCTGTTAGGGAGCTTATTTCTTCACCCTCTCACTTCCCTGCTCCTTCTCACATGAACAGAGAGCAACAATACCCGAAGTCCAAAGGAGCAAACAATTCGATGTTTATTGGGGTGAACTTCCAGCAAGCATGATT
>NW_020687107.1:0-7445 GCF_002925995.2 Terrapene triunguis | reverse complement strand
CAGGGCCCCCAGCAACGGGCCTGGGACCCTCCGTCCCCTTCCCCTGGTGCCTCGACCCTCTGCTGCCGGCTGGGGCAGGCCGGGTGTGGGGGGAGTCCTCTGGTTTGTTGGGGGTAAATTTAGCCCCAGGGGAAGGATCGGGGTCTCAGTCTCCATGAAGCACAGCTCGGCCTCCCAGCTGCTCCCACCGTCGATCTCCCTAAGGGGCTTCTCTGGCCCCCCAGTCTCTGAGCCCCTCCCCCTCTCTGCTGCATTCACCCCCCACCCCGTGGGGCAGGGCCATTGTTCCCATGGCCCAGCTGGGGAGGGAGGCCCAGAGGAGTCAGTGACTGGCCCAGGGTCACACGGAGTCTGTGGCAGGGCCGGGAATGACCCCAGGGCTCCTGGGTCCCAGGCCAGCCCCGAACTACTGGGCCCAGGACAGACCCCAGGGGAGGGAGTTTGGTCACTAACAGCAGATGGGAGCCGGTGCCAGCAGAGGGGAAAGGCCCCATGTCCCCGTCCCCACCTCCCCAGCCAGTCAGTCCCCGCCCTGGGGCCAGATGGGGACAGCGCCCCCTAGAGCAGGGGTCCCCAACGCGGTGCCCGCGGGCGCCATGGTGCCCGCCGGGGCGTCTAAGTGCGCCCGTGTAGTGGCCGTCGGACGAGCATCTGCTGAAATGCCGCCAACAAGCTGCATCATCCAGAGGCGTCGCCACCGAAATACCGCGATTTTCGGTGATATTTCGGTGGTGACGCCTCTGGATGACTCTGCTTGTCGGCGGCATTTCGGCGGCAACGCCTATTTACGTTGCTGCTTGTTGGCGGAATTTCGGCAGATGCTCGTCCGCCGCCACGGTCCTCCATGGCCAGACGAAAAAGGTTGGGGACCACTGCCCTAGAGGGTGATGGGCTTGTGTCCCAGTCTCCCACGGATGATGCCCCAAACCCCGTTTGTGGCCTAGTCTACACTTAGCACTTATCCCAGCAGAGCTCTGTGGGTCGGGGGTGTGACCCCCCCAGTGCAGAGCTGGGCCGGCCATGTCCCCCGTGTGCACACAGCCGTGCTGCAGAACAGGGGGTCTGAGGGTGGCGTGAGCGCCGTGTGGGGAGGTGCTGTCCCCACACTGGGGACACCCTCCCCCACTCCCAGCAGCGCTGCGTCCACATCAGGGACAAGGACACCCCCCCCCCCCCCGGGCGGCACCGTGTCCACACCAGGAGCAGGTGTGTGTGGCCGGGAATTTGCAGTATTGTCAGCCCCAAATGTTCAAAAATCCTGAGATTCTGTACAAATCCCAGCTGTGGGGTTTATTTGCCTTCTGCTCTTTGAGCCTCTGGGTGCCCGGGGGTCACAGGTTGAAGCTCTCCCCACAGATACTCCCTTTGTCTCTAAGAACGAGGCTGGAATCGTCCCAGACTCACGTGACTCCTGGAGCTGGGGCTTTAGGAAAACACAAGAATTATCCTGAGACTCGGGACACAATCCTGAGAGCCGGGAACCCTGAATTTCTCCATCTCCTCTCAGTGAGGCTCGGCGCTGCTGCTCTGCCTGGTAACAGCCTGGTCGGCGCAGGGATTTCTGCCATTGGGTGCAGGTCCCCTGGGCCGGACTCCCCTGGCCAATGCCGGGCGCTGCCCCCAGCCCTGCCCCCCCCCGGGGTGTGACATGTGCCCCCCTCAGCCCCCTAGTGCTGCCGGCCCCGCGCCCAGCCCAGTGCTGGGGAGAGGAGATGGGCGCAGGACGGGGCGTCCCCATGGCCCATCTGGCCCTGCTCACCCTGCTGGCCCTGCCGGGCACCGGGGCGGTGACAGGTACGGGCGGGGCGGGGGTTGGGACACCTGGGCCTGGGGGGCGGCTTCACCCCCATAGCGCCCCGCTCCCACCCCCAGGAATGGGACAATGGGGGCTGATGGGCCACCGGGGTGAGCTGGATTTGGGGGAAGCTGCAGGGAGGAGGGTCTCGTCCCATAGTAGGGAGGGGACGGGGTGGGCAGGGAAGGGGGGGGGCTGATCTGGATGGGGTGGCGGCTGCAGTGGGGAGGGTCTCATCCCCATGCCAGTGTGGGAGGGGAGGCTGGCGTGGGGGCAGCAGAGGGATTGTGGGGAAGTCGCTGTGGTTTGGGTACGACACAGCCCTGCCCTAGGGGTGCAGCCCCCCTCCCCCACAGGGACTCGGGGGCTGATCCCCCCAGGGGGACGCCAGGCACAGGGGGGATGGGAGAACGTTCCCTAAAGAGCCGCGCCAGGGCCAGACCCTGCTGAGCAGTAAGTGCGTCTGTGCAGAGCAGGGAGCCCCTGGCCCCGCTCCCTGGCCTGGCCCAATTGTCTCCCCAGGACTCAGACTCATGGGGGGGGGGGGGGGGGGCGGGGGGGAGGGGGGCCGTGCTGCAGGGGGGAGGGTCTCCTTGGCTAGTGGTGATGGGTTCCCTGCTTTGCAATCGCTCGGTGAGTTGCTGCCGGGTGAGCTGGGATCCCTAGGACAGTGGTTCTCAAACTTTTGTACTGGTGACCCCCTTCACACAGCAAGCCTGAGTGTGACCCCCCCTTATAAATTAAAAACACTTGTTTATATATTTAACACCATTATAAATGCAGGAGACAAAGCGGGGTTTGGGGTGGAGGTTGACAGCTCGTGACTGCCCATGTAATAAGCTTGTGACAGTCTGAGGGGTCCCGACCCCCAGTTTGAGAACCTCTGCCCTAGGATGTAGGTGCCCAACTCCCTTGGGCTCTGGGCAATCCCAGCCTCAGCCCTGAGCCAGACCCCTCCCCCCCCCCCCCCAGGCAGGCGGGAGAATGAAATGTCCTGCAGCCGCAGCCCCCAGCTCCCCCGAGGAGCCGCTCTGGGCTGGGTCACGTCCCCACTTGCCAGCGGAGCCGGGTTTGGTCTGGTCACTGCTCGGCTGGGAGACGTGAATGGAAACCAGGGAACTGAGCAGGGGTCAGCAGGGGGGTCTCTGCTCTCTCAGTCCTTGCACCAGGGCAGCCCTAGGGGACCTGTGCTGAGGGGAGGGGCAGGGGCGCTCTCTCCTGGCAGTCAGTGCTGGCCCCAAGGCCCCCCGCGATGCTGGGGGGCACCGTGCTCCATGCACCTGCCTTCCCCTGACACCGGGGAGTCCTAGTGCGAATGTCACAGCCCGGGAGCCGGGGGGCTGCACTGCTGGGGGAAGTGCTGAGAGCCCCTCTCCCGGGGTGGGGAGCAGCCCCCCTGGGTGGCCGGTGCTGACGCCCGTCTCCCCGCAGCGGAGAACATGCTCTCCCAGGTGGCGTTCTACCAGCGCACAGACCCGGCCCAGCGGGAGGCCGGGGAGTTCATGTTCGAGTTCGACCAGGACGAGATCTTCTATGTGGACCTGGAGAGGAAGGAGACCGTCTGGCGCCTGCCCGACTTCGGCAAGTTCACCAGCTTCGAGGCGCAGGGCGCCCTGGGCAACATCGCCGTGCTGAAGAAGAACATGGAGATCATGATCCAGAGGTCCAACCGCACGCGGGCCCAGAATGGTACGGCATGGTGGGGTGGGAGCTGGGTTGGTGTGTGAGCAGGGGACAGTGGGGCAGAAACAGGAGGGATCTCTGGTTAGAAGGTGGTGTGAGGGCTCAGGTCCCTAGGGGGGAAGGTGGGGGGATGGCTCAGGTCCCCTCCTGTCTCTGCCCCACTGTCCCCTGCTCACACACCAAACAAGCCCAATACCAGACCCCACCATAGACACTGCATCCCCACTTGGCTCCTTACAGCCCATGGGGGATTCTCTCCCCTGCCCCTTGTTCCCCATGAGCCGTCAGGGCAGGGAGCTGGGATGGCCCCGGTGACGCCCCCACAGTCCTGGGGAGAGACCCTGAGCTGGAGCGTGAGCACCAGGGCCTGGCTGGCTCAGGGGGGCAGGGAATGGGACACGGGGCCTGTCCCCTCTAGGGGGCGCTGGCTCCCATCCGGCCCCAGGGCAGGGACTGGCCGGATCAGGGGCAGCAATGGGACCCACTAACCCCTGTCTCCCCAGTGCCCCCTGAGGTGACCGTGTTCCCCGAAGACCCCGTGGAGCTGGGCGAGCCCAACATCCTGATCTGCTTCGTGGACAAGTTCTCCCCGCCAGTGCTGCGCCTCACGTGGCTGAAGAACGGGCAGGAGGTGACAGGGGGCGTCTCCGAGACCGACTTCTACCCCCGCCAGGACAACTCCTTCCGCAAGTTCTCCTACCTGCCCTTCGTCCCCAGCCAGGGCGACTTCTATGACTGCCGGGTGGAGCACTGGGGGCTGCCCGAGCCCTTCACGAAGCACTGGGGTAAGGCCGGGGACCCCGCTGGGCACAGGACTGAGAACCAGGATGCCTGGGTTCTATCCCAGCTCGGGGAAGGGAGGAAGGGTTGGTGAGTTAGAGCAGGAGGGGCTGGGAGCCAGGACACCTGGGTTCTCTCCTGGCTCTGGGACGGGAGTGGGGACTAGTGGGTCAGAGTGGGGGCGAAACTGGGAGCTCAGACTCCAGGGTTCTATCCCAGCTCCGGGAGGGAAGGTGGGAACAGCCCCCCTCACTCCATGCCCTGTCCCTCTCCAGAAGTCCAGGTGCCCACCCCCGTCCCCGAGACCACAGAGACCCTGGTGTGCGCCCTAGGCCTGGCCGTGGGCATCATCGGCATCATCGTGGGCACCATCCTCATCATCAAGGGGATGAAGATGAACGCCGCCCGCAACCCGCGGGGCCCCTTGTGAGTAGCCGCTGCCCGGGGAGGGCACCAGCCGCACCCACAGCCCCTGGGCCCACCCAGCACCCACTGGGGAATGTTACCAGATTTGCCCATTACTTTGGGCTGTGCTCATTATAAAATTTGTTAGTCTCTAAGGTGCCACAAGTACTCCTGTTCATTTATTAGGGTTACTCTTCGGGGGAGGCGGGGTCCTGTAATTCTATCAATGTACTGCTTGTGTCGCTTGTGTTTTCCTATGGAGTTATCCTGCAGAGACACACACACAACCGGGTCGAGCAGCACTTTCAAGCTGCCACCCTCATATGTCCCAGGTTCAGCACGTCCCTATTCCCACTTTCACGTCACAATTGTACTGGTAGTAACCCACTTGATGAGCAAACCCCACAGGATTTTTCGGCGCTACAGGGATCTTTAGCTTAGGTAAGAGAAGCATTGCTGTAGAGTAAATGGGGAAGCTAGAAACACAAAAGAGTAAAGTTCAGAGAGAGAGAGAGAGAGGGAGGGAAGCAACTAGCTTAACCATACAAGTTATTTATTGAATAATAGTGATAACCACACAAGGAGCCTAAACCAACATAACCTACATTATTAAAGGTTACAAAAGTCATATATAGAAAACTAGACCTGATCAAACAAGTCAGGGTTAGAAAGTTATACCTGAGGTAGAAAAGAAAACAGAGAGAGAGAGAGCTGGGGTCTCACCACTCCATGAGGCTTGAACTTGTCGAGGGTTTCCAGGTGGTGGTGGTAGCTCAGGGTCCTGAGTGCTGGAGACAGGCAGAGCCCCCAGCATGATCAGTCAGGAAAAGACGAAGTCCCAATGGAACTGATGCAGAGTTTGGATCCAAGCATCAGAACCCTGACTGGAGCGTGAGTAGGAGTTTTTGTAGGGAAACAACAATGGTTCAAGGGAGAACACTAGATTTGTTTATGGGTAAACTGATGACTCAAGCCAGTGGTCCACAACCTTTTTCGTCTGGCGGGCACCAGACGACAAGCCAAGGAGGACCATGGCGATGGACAACCATCCGCCGAAATGCCGCCGACGAGCAGCGTCATCCAGAGGCGGCGACGCCGATTTTCGGCGGCGACGCCTCTGGATGACGCTGCTTCTTGGTGGCATTTCGGTGGATGCTCGTCCGCAGGCACCGCGTTGGGGACCTCTGACTCAAGGGGTTTTTTTAGGCTAGACAATAGGAGCTGATCACTCTTGGCTTTGGGTGATGTTTTCTTCCAGGGAGCTCACAATGCAACTAGGCTGCTTCAGTATTTTGGATATCAATCAAGGATTTATTACTAGAATTGCTCTGATAACTGCTGAGCTGGGTGTGGGCAGGCATGGGTTCATTGACAACTGGAGCAGAGATTCCCCCATCATGCAGTGCGTCCCTGCTCCTCTGGTCCCAGAGTTCAGTGCGGTTCTTGCCTTGGAATCTCTGTTCTCCAGTCTGTATGCCAATGGAGATGCCTCCTTGTCCCATCTTTGATGCAGATGAGACCAGGGGAGTTGCCTTAATCTTGTCACCCTTGTCAGGAGGGGTCTAGGTGTGTCTGCCCCCGCCCTTCATTGCTCTCTGCAAGTCTTTTCTCTTACAGGTTTTGGTTCCAGCAGAGGCTGGGGAGGGGAAGGTTTTTCATGAGTCAGACAGGCTGGATACTGCGCCCTGGTTCCCCAAGAACACAGAGCTGACTGGTATCAGGAGACCCCCACCCACCGTGCCTCTCCCAGCCCAGCCCCCACTTAGTCCCCCCTGCATCAATGGGAGGCTCCATGGGGGTGCTGGGGAGCGGCTCTGATCCCTGCCAGCCTCGCATTGGGGCCTGGGGCTCCTGGTAACTGACCCTCTTTGCCTTTCAGGTAAACACGGGGAGGAGCCGGGGCCCCCGAATCCCCCAGGTGCCTTCGTGGGACCCACTCGCACCCACTGCCCCCAGCGTCCCTGCTCTGTGCCCATCGGTGCCAGCTGCTGTACCCGGGCGGGAGCCCCCTGGCCCCGAAACCGTGACACCCAACCCGCTAGAGACTCACTGGGGAGCTGGCCCCTCGGGCTGCCCCTGCACCCCCCTGCTGGGCTTGGGGGGGGCGTCTATCCAGGGAGAGGGCTGCTGCCCCATGGGGCTGGGAATGGGGGTCGCCCCTCGTCAGGGGGCAGCAGGGCCCATGGAGCTGATCCAAACCCCATTGCCGTCATGGGGAAGGTTTCTCTTGACTCCAGTGGGCGCTGGATTGGGCCCCGAGCCCGGCCCCTATTGGCCAGAGGCTGCTGTCAGTCACCCCAGGTAAAGCCCCTCCAGCCATTACCCAGAAGGCTTTGGGCCAGATTTGGCCATTCCCGGTCAATGCGGTCCCTGTGGGGCGGGATCGGGCCCATGGCTGAGGGTGGGGCAGCCCCAGCGCCCGGCTAAAGGCCCCTTCGCATCTGTGTGCGACTCCCCTGGGGTCCAGCCCTGCTGCGCCCAGTGCAGGGTCTGTGTGGGACGGGCCCATTCCCTGTATAGCCCCTGCCCTGCGCCCTGTGTGTGTCACTGCCCGGCCGCCCCCCGCCCTGTGCCCCGTGTGTGTCACAGCCCTGCGCCCCCCACCCCCGCCCTGGGCCCCGGGTTTGTCACAGCCCTGCGCCCCCATCTCGCTCTGCAGCTTTGCTAACAGCAATAAAGTGGGTTCGGGACGTTTCTGAGTTTTTGATCCTGATTTAAAATCTGGTCAGTCTGAGCCGTGCCCGCGGCAGCCTGTGTTATCCCAGCCCAGCCGCAGTCTGTC
>NW_020687106.1:0-4757 GCF_002925995.2 Terrapene triunguis | reverse complement strand
TTTCACAATGTCCGTTACTACATGATTCCCAGGCCCAAGACGCTCCACTCCAAAGTCCCAGTGCACCTACGCGAAAATCCGGTCAATGTGGCCGGGGATCGACGAGAAATCCTCGTAGGAGAACTCCTCGTAGGTCTCGTGGAGGTAGAGCTCAAGCCTGTTGATCAGGTTCCGGGGTAGGGCGATCTTAGTGGGCCCTCCGTGGTAGCAGACATGCCCCCTCCACGCCACAATCAAGTACTCCGGGATCATGGCCCGACATAGCATGGCGGCATACGGCCCCGGTTTCTGCATGCTTTCCCGCAGCATGCGTTCTCTCTGGGTGTCCGGGATCCTCAGGAGGGTGATGTCGCTCATGACGCCCTGCTTTGAATTAGGGAGGGGAATGTTAGTATTGGGACTGCTTTACAGCCACGCGGTGGAGGGAGAGGGGCAGCATACAGGGATCTTTCCCTGGGACAGCCGCGAGGGGGTGGGACAGGGGCAGAGTTGATGCTGTCCTGATTGCTGGCAGCAGAGACTGGCATTGCTTTCAATGCGAAAGGAGGCCAGTGCTACTGCTGGAGTTTTAAGCAGCCACAAGTCTGCGGCTTACCGTTATTGCCCGCTCCAGAAGTTCAGGTCTCCAGCCACAGTTCTCTGAACACTCCAAGACCTCCGCAAGTCCACAGGCACTGAAGGCGACGGCCGAAAATTCGACCTTGTCCTGAGTGCGCATGTGAGAGGTTCAGTGCATGGTCTTGTTCACAGAGAAAGACTAGGTTCTTTGTATACAATTTCATTTATCTGTCTCAGGAATTCACTCCCTTTTTACAATTCACACAGACACATCTGCGACTGTCTCCCAACCCAGCCTGTCAGCACACTCCCAGAGGCTAGCGCAGATTAGGCGGAGGAAGAAGAAGACGCGTGAAGACATGTTCTCAGAACTAATGGGCTGCTCCCGAGCCCAGGCAGCCCAGCAGACACAGTGGAGGGAGAACTTGTCACAAATGCACCGAGCAGTCATGGAACGGGAGGAGAGGTGGCGTCAGGAGGACCAACAGGCTACTGAAAAGCTGCTTGGACTAATGAGGGAGCAAACGGACACGCTCCGGCGCCTTGTGGATGTTCTGCAAGACCGGAGGCAGGAGGACAGAGCCCCGCTGCAGTCTATCTGTAACCGCCCTCACCCGCCACCAAGTCCCACACCACCCTCACCCAAAGTCCAAAGAAGGAGGGGCGGCAAGGGCCGTTAAAACTTTCAGTCAACCCCTGCAGACTGCTCTAGCACTAGAAGGCTGACATTCCCCAAAATTTCATAAGTCCTTTCCTACCCACCTCACACAAGCCCCCGTCCAAGTTTCACCCCCCACGTTTCATGTCTGGTTCGCAATAAAATGTTTGTTTCTGTTCATTACTGTTTCAGTCAGGTTCTTTTGAGGGAGAGTCTGTCTGGAGGGGGGGAAGGGGCTTGGTAATTGGACAGGACAGTGACCTTTAGCAGGGTACAGAGGCGGTGTCAGGTCCAGCATCAGGACACATACACAGTGCAGTCACTGGTTACCCTGGTCAGTCTGGGAGGTGTTTTTCATGTTCTGGGGGGGGGGGGTTGCTCTGTGACTTTGTGGCGGGGGAGGGCAGTTACAGATCTTATGCAGCGGTCCTTATCCTGGCTCACAGATCCACGCAGCAGGGGATCTGTAACCCTACCCCCCCTGCCAGAAAGTCACATAGCCGACACATACACACTGTCCCCCCCAGGAGTGCTGGCAGGCTCCATTGAAATAACCAGTCCACCAGTGCGGAGCCTGTCATTCCGGGAGTTTAGAAGCATCATTTGCATCAGAACACTAAACCCGCCCCCCGCCACAGTCTGCGTCCCCGGTTTAAAATATTCCCGCGAAAACAGCAATACAGACAACGGTGTTCATTAACAAAATAGAAATGATTTTATTTTTTGGGAAGGGGAAGGGGGTGAAGGGGGTATGAAACTGGAGAGGATAGTCAAAATGAACTGGGTAAAGAAACGGGGGCAGGTTCAGCTTTTCTGTCCACAAACTGAAAAGTCACTGGTTGCCCTGCTCACTCAGGAACCTAGCTTTCAAAGCCTCCCGGATGCACAGGGCGTCCCGCTGGGATCTTCTAATGGCCCGGCTGTCTGGCTGGACGTAATCAGCAGCCAGGCTATTTGCCTCTAGCTCCCACCCCGCCATAAAGGTCTCCCCCTTGCTCTCACACAGATTGTGGAGCACACAGCAAGCTGCAATAACGATGGGGATATTGGTTTCACTGAGATCACAGCGAGTGAGTAAGCTTCTCCATCTCCCTTTGAGACGGCCAAAAGCACACTCCACCACCATTCTGCACTTGCTCAGCCGGTAGTTGAACAGTTCTTTTTCTGTGTCCAGGGCGCCAGTATAGGGCTTCATGAGCCAGGGCATTAGCGGGTAGGCTGGGTCCCCGAGGATGACTGTAGGCATCTCCACATCCCCAAGAGTTATTTTGTGGTCTGGGAAGTAAATACCTTCCTGCAGCCGTCTAAACAGACCAGAGTTCCTGAACACGCGAGCGTCATGAACCTTGCCCGGCCATCCGACGTAGATGTTTGTAAACCGTCCCCGATGGTCCACCAGTGCTTGCAGCACCATTGAAAAGTAGCCCTTTCTATTGATGTACTGGCTGGCCTGGTGGTCCGGTCCCAGGATAGGGATGTGAGTCCCATCGATAGCCCCACCGCAGTTTGGGAATCCCATCGCGGCAAAGCCATCTATGATGACCTGCGCGTTTCCCAGGGTCACTACCTTTGGGAGCAGTACCTTCACGATTGCCTTGGCTACTTGCATGACAACAACCCCCACGGTAGATTTGCCCACACCAAAGTGGTTCGCGACTGACCGGTAGCTGTCCGGCGTTGCAAGCTTCCAGAGGGCTATGGCCACTCGCTTCTGGACAGTGAGGGCTGCTCGCATGCGGGTGTCCTTGCGCTTCAGGGCAGGGGACAGCAACTCACAAAGTTCGAGGAAAGTCCCCTTCCGCATGCGAAAGTTTCGCAGCCACTGGGATTCATCCCAGACCTGAAGCACTATACGGTCCCACCAGTCCGTGCTTGTTTCCCGGGCCCAGAATCGCCGTTCAACAAAATCCACATGCCCCATTGCCAACGTCATGTCCTGGGCGCTGGGGCTCGTGGTTTCTGACAGCTCTGTGCCACTCTCCGACTTCAGGCTCTCACGGCGGTGCCGTAGCCTCCTCGCCCGATTTCTCTGCATCTGCCTCAGGGAAAGGTGTATGATAAGCTGCGAGGTGTTGAGAACGGCCACAAGTGCAGCGATGGTCGCAGCGTGATCCATGATCGCAGTGCTGTGGCGTCCGCGCTGTCACTGACCAGAAAAGTGCGCGAACTGATTTCCCGCCGGCGCTTTCATGGAGGGAGGGAGGGCGTTAGTGACGGACGGATGACGACAAATTTTTTTTACCCAGAAGGCATTGGCGGCTCGACCCAGAATTCCGATGGGCAGCGGGGACTGCGGGAACTGTGGGATAGCTGCCCACAGTGCACCGCTTCCAATATCGACGCTCGCCCCGTTAGTGTGGACTCACAAAGTCGAATTACTGTCCTTAGTGTGTCCTTAGTGTGGACACACACGTTCGACTTTGCAATATCGATTCCACATATTCGATTTAAGTAAAATCGAATTACCCTCGTAGTGTAGACATACCCTAAGACTCCTGCTGAAGGCAGTTACTCCACACCAAGCATATGCAGCCCTCCTGAGCCGAGCAGTTCTTGCAGATCCCACACTGAAAATGTTGCTGGTCTCAAGGTCTGGCCCCTTGCATTTTGGTCTCAGCTATTCTCTGCCTTTGCTGCTTAGAGTCTGTGCAGGTTTCAGATGAAATAAGCGTTCTTAATACCTGTTCTCAAATTCTCTTTTGTCAGCAAAGTGTGCACAATGTCTCTCTGCGTCTATACCATATATCTAGAGAAAGAATAGATGATGGATTATTGTGCACTTGCATTTATCTTCACAACAGTGAGAAGGATAACTCTTGAGCAGTGTTCAGTAGCCAGGAAGATAAATATCACAGCAGAGCACAGTATCATGTATAAAATATATTCTGCACTTTTTTTTCTTTTTTTTTAAATCTCATAATGAAATGGAATCTAAAGAACCATTTTCTTGGTGAGCTTCCAAGTGCTAGCTACCACAAAAGCTAATTTCAAATTGCTTTAAGTCTTCAGAAACAAAGATGGTTTCACTCAAGATGGTTTGGATATTAATTAAAAACAAAAATCAGAAAAGGACCCACCCAGGCCCTTCAGAGTAATGACATAGGCAAGTTTTTGTTTGGTTGGTTTTTTTTATAATAACTTCCAGAGCTTTCTGAGAGGCATCAGCATTTTACTGGCTAACTTCCACAATGGGGAAAACTTTGGGGAGGAAAAAATAGAACATATATTTGTGTGTGTATGCAAGGGGAAAAGGGTAATTTTTCATTTGGTCAATACATGACTTCTTTTAGTAAGAAATTTCTTACTTAGCTGCTCATGGTAAGAAAGTAAAAATGTAAAGTTAACCATGATCACTGAGCAATACCTCTCAACATATAACTGCTAGCTGCCTGCTGTGGTCAGATTTTTGGCTGTGTGTGTTCTTTCAGCGTGCTGTCCCAGCTCCGCACAGATAGCAGAGATAGCAGACTTTGATTGAACTGCCCAATAACCAGAAACTCGGCTCATAGCGAAGGAACTTGGTCAGGTTTATTGTCGATGA